>NC_048926.1:58605784-58621363 GCF_011077185.1 Oxyura jamaicensis | reverse complement strand
CCATTTATGATCATTCTCTTTTTCTGGAGTCAGACATATTGAACCTACTAATTTTGATATTTTTTTAACATGTCTAAGAAATTAAAAATCTCTGTGCTTAACTGTGCTTTCATTTAATTGGACAACACAGTCATCTGCTTTGCTTTTTAATGTTATTGCTTCTCAGTTTTGGTTAGCCAAAACACATTTGTTTTATTGTAGATTTCTGTTTTTCTTTCTTAATTTTATTTTTAATGGCTCACCATTTTCCAGTTTAGAGTTATTATCACCTCCAGAGAATCAGATTTATGTTTTTCTGCATTAGAATAAGGGATCAAGCAAATATTTAACTTTTGTTCAGACAAAATGTGTTATGTTGGAATGTACTTATTGTTTTGTATTACACTGTGAGCTTGTGTTTGTACAACGTGAATGCAGGAGAAGCATGACTTATGTCTAAGATAAAATATAAAGCTAATACTTCCTTCCACATATTCTCTCCCTGAAGCTGTGAGACAGACAGGCTGCACTGTAATTAATTTGTTTTTATGTTTTCAAGATTTTTTTTTTTTTTTTCTTTTGTGCTCTGGCAGTTTTGGTCACATTAAATTTCTTCATTTTCAGGGAAATGGCATAGAATCTAAAATCTAGTAATTAATCTGTAACTGCGCAGGCCACTGCTTTAAAATGACAGTACATCTTTAAGTATTAAACATTCAGTCACAGCATGTTGCAGTAAACTCTCTGAAACTTAATATCTTCTGATCTTCTGAGAGAGTTTTCAAAGCAGGAATTTAACTGAAGTCATGTAATGACACTTAATTGGATTTTGTTGTTGTTGTTGTTGTTGGTTTCAGTCAATTGAAATCATTATTAATGTGGAGCACAAATGGAGCTGAATTTGAAGAGGCGCACTTTGAAACTCTCTTCTCATAATGTCAATAGAGCATAGTGCAATCATTATAACTCCTGTGGCTGCTAGTTTTCTGGTTCTGATTAACTGTAAAAACTGATAAAAACCTGTCTACTCACAGGGTGGCATGGCCTTGATGCATTGCTTACAGTTGACTGAAAGAAATTAAATAATTTCCCAAACCTAAGAAAAACACAAAAGAAATGAATATCAGACTTGAAACAACATGCTGACTTGCAAAATGTGAGCTGTGGATTTCATAGAGATATATAACAGAATGCTCTCTGAGTTCTTTACTTTGCAATTCAGCAAGGAAAAATGAAAGTCACTGTTGCTTTAAAAGCTTTCTTAAACGAACAAACAAGCAAACAAAAAAAAATCAAAACAAAAACAAAACAAAACAAAACAAAACAAAACAAAAAACATTACTTACAATTGCCAGCACAATTTGCTTCTAATTGTACCTAATCTCATTTATCTAAATCCTTCACACATCCTCACCTATTTTCCATCACATTTACCCATGGCTACCCTTTCAAAACAGCCACTGCCTGCAGGTGGGATGGCAGGACATTAGGTACCATCACACCAGTGCTGGTTCTTTGACAAGTGACAGGTGGCTTGTTTGTGTCCCTGAGGGGTGGGATAATTTATCTCACCAATGAGTTTGGCCTCTGACAGCATGGAAACTAGGGGCTCTGAATGTTAACACAAATTGTGGCTGGGGATGCATAACAAGACTAACTCTGGTACCAGCACACTGACCAGAAGGATATCCAGCCTGTGAAGCTTAATGCCTCAGTACATACTTAGCTGCTACTTACTGAATCAACTAGAATAAAATACACTGTTTTTTGCACCATATAAAATACATGACATGATTTTTTTGTCAAATCCTAAATAATTGTAATTATAGATGTAAAACTTCTTAGCAAGATCTGAAATAAATGCTAGATTAAATTAAAATGAATTGTGTATCTCAAATCTAAAAGTAATAATAATATTAAAATGACTAATATAAAATTTATAAAGGGAACGAGTATACCTTTTATTTATTTATTATTATTATTATTTTTCAATTGTAGACTTTTCAGAAAAGAGTTTAGGATTTGCAGGCAAGTATTGTTTAAACCTGTGGTGATTACAGGCAATACACATGCAATTATGAGTTTTAGTCATATGACTTTTTTTTTTTTTTTTTAATCGTAATTGTGATATTAATTTATAATTACATCCTTATATAAAAAAATAGGATACCACTATGTTAGGGAAGCTTCTCTGGATGTTACCAAGTGTTTGCCTGAGTTGAGGATGAGAGGAAAAAATATCTTAAATATTAACATTATTAACATTAAAGCTTTCTTTTGAGATAATTACAACAAATATGACATATTTTTAGCCTGCTGCAAAAATACTTTAAACCTGCATTTCTTTTGAGTGCGTTGTTTTTGAATTACTGATTCTTTTGATGATAAAATAACAGTAGAGGATGAGAATTCTGTGTCTGAGTCTCAGCGTCTGTATGTCTCACAGGGAAGGATGTGGTTGTTTTTGGATTATGGAAAAAAACTTTGATAGCCATCATAATTTAGTGAAAGGAAATTTGAGAGCAAAAGTAAATAAATATAATCACACACTCACTACAAACTAATTACAAAAAGGAAGGAATGAAGGAAGGAAGGAAGGAAGGGAGGAAGGAAGGAAGGGAGGAAGGGAGGAAGGGAGGAAGGGAGGAAGGGAGGGAGGAAATAATTTTAATTAATTTGAGCTTTATGCAAGATTCATATGTTCATCCTTTTTCATTACTTGGAATATCCAGGAGAAGGATTAAAAAACAAAACAACAACCAAAAACACACACACACACACAAAGACAAATACTATTTCTTATGGATCTAGAAACTAGTAGATTTATTAATAAATTCTTAGGCAATTCATCTTTTATACAATGGAAAATCCATGATACATACCACAGGAGTAAACCATACTATTTATCAAACGATTAAATCGTTTACAAACGATTGACTCTACAGCAGGGTGTGGTGCAATTGCCTAAAGTAACTAGGGAAATAAAACTAATATTCACATTTTAAATAAAATGTACAGCATTGAAGAAGTTTTCAGAGTAGGGCGTAGCCGCATTACCTGAGTGTTGCCTAGGCTTCCAAGCTTAGATGTTATCGCACTGGAGGAACCTGGTGTGCTGGCTTTGAGGAACATTATGGAGAGGAGAGTGGAGTGGAGACACCATGGGTAGGCTCTGTGACCAGGTGGGGACTCGATTGTTCTTGTGCACACCAAGACAGATAAGCTGCACTTTTTGCTACCCTGAGCCTGTCATGTTTTGACAAACACTGTGTACTTTTGCTCATTATAATATAATTATAATACCAAAACACACCTCCATCTCAAGAACTACCCACCTCCAAAGTGTGACCACCCCTCACTAAGTATTCACTCTGAATTTCTCAGAGAGCCTATTCCTTTAAACGGAGATGTGAAAACTGCTCACCAATCATGACTAAGATATGCTTGACTAGAGCCACTTAAGCTCAACCTAAAAGATAGAAAATAATATAAATTTGCTTAAAATAGAGGGGATGTCGGGGGAGATACCATTGTCGGGGGAGATACCATTGTCAGGGGAGGTACCATTGTCAGGGGAGGTACCACCACAAGGGAGTACACCATCCCGAGGACCTCATGACCCCTGGGATCAGTTGGTGGGCTAAGCCTCTCTCCCCCCAATTGGGATGTCTTTGAGTGAGATTTTAACACTTGGTTACACTGTGTGTCTCCAAATAAACTTAGAAATCTCTATAACGTCTTTGTGGCTTTTAACACTTTAATTTCCAGGCTGCACACCTGTGTATTTCATGCATTCTAGCTTGCTTTTGCAGACAGTTAATTATCACTGGCAATCCAAAGAACCTGCATACCTGTTGCTGTAATTAAATTGTATTGCTGTAATTAAATTAATAAATTGCACCTAACTGCATTGTTCCTAGCTGTGATAGTTCTCATTGAACGCGACTAGAGTAAGGATGGTTATATGTTATTGGTGAATCCATGACCTTCGTAGTTCAGTGCTCTGAATCCAGCCAGACCCATATTGGTTAATGTGTTATGGGTGAGTCTGTGATTGTGATAATTCAGTACCCCGAATCTGACTGGACCCATAATGGTTAATTGGCTACACCCCTTAACGTGACAAGGGAGAACCAAAACTTGCTCTTATTACAGGTCTGTGGTCAAAGTATGAGTACTTTTGGAACATTTAGGTTATTGACAAAATCTTACTTTATGAATTTACACTGTATTCTTGCAAGTAATCACAATACTTCCAGCAGAAATATTTCCAGAAAGGTTTGTAAGGCAGATACAGATAAGAAATAAGGTGCTGATATAAATTGCAGCCAGGGCTGTTCACTGCTTGAGCTCTTATGGAAACATTATGGTTAATCTTAAATCAAGACTCGTTATGTTATAGCTCAGACTGGGTCTAACAGACAGTTTACCAGATGAGATTTTTAAATCTCAAATCAAGACAAGATCTACCTCTAGATCAGACTGAGTTTTCCAGAGAGATTACTGGTGAGATTGTGATACAGCGGAGACAAAATTACAGTTCTTTCTGGCCTTAAAATCCATAGGAGAGGAAAACATATTCTGCCTGATACACATCTCACAATGCAAAATGAAATGTTGGAATGAAGAAATAACATATTCAGGCAGGAAATAAAGGAAACAAACAAACGAACAGACACACAAAAAACACAAACAAACAAACAAACAAAAAAACTCCACACATTTAGTTTTGGTTTAATTGAAGATTATCTTTGAAGGGGGAAAAACATTTGAAATAAGTCACTTTCTGGTGAGATGATCTGTGAACTCTCAGTCAAAAAAAAGAATACACAGATCCTTCTAATACTGAAGATCTTTGTATCTATGTTTATTTGTAATATACCATTTTTTTTCCATCCCTACCTAATAAATTACCAAATTTTCTACAAATTATTGTGATTTTTTAAAATCATATTTTCAAAAGAGTACATTTTCAGCCCTATTTATGTTCATATTTGATGTATTATTTCCCCTTAAATACTTCTGAATTCTTTAAGCTGTTGTCTTACATTAGTCATAAAAATTGTTTTCTGTTCAGGATTTTAAGGGAGGAATGCATTATTTTACTATACTTTTAGTATAACTTTTAAGGAAACTACATCCCTCATAAAGTTAATGCAAACTAAAATTAATAAAAAGAATTAATATTAATGAATTGTTCTTCTATTCAATTATTTTAAATTCTTTCAATTTGCCTCTTTTCTTTTTTTTTTTTTTTTTCTGTGTGTTGTGTTTGGTAAGCAAGAATGGTGGATCCAATATATGATAAAAAATACAACGAGCATATTTAGCCTCTTAGTAATAAATCTAAAGTTAAATAGATAGAGTAAAAGCTAGCACATGCAAGCAAGATGCTTTCACACCAATCTTGGCTGCCAAAATAGAAAAGAGCAAATAAAATTTATGATATGGTCTGTATCTATATACAGATGTGCAAAAACTTTTTCCAAACAGAAAGCTTCTACAGAGTTGCTTCCATAAATAAGAATTATTATTAAAAATATAAAGAGCACAATAAAATGATAGTAATATGTGCTGACTAATAAACACTAAATATTTCCCAAAAGGTTGATGTTTAGATGTTCTATTTCTTTTTTGATGTGGATTTCATGAATCCATTTAACTCACGACAAAGGAGAGAGACAATGAAAGAGAACTTTTAGAAACATAAGCTTTAAAAGGATTTTCTTTTTGGAGCACAGGATCGAGTCTCTGATAAGGATTCAAAGGCTATTTGAGTAAGTTCTAAATAATTTTTCACTTTCAGAGTACCATTTTTATACTTGTGTAACCTGAGTAGTATCTTTGTTTTATTGTTCTTTGAAGCTTTTTGGATGCAGATTTAAAATTCATCTTCATTTTTTTCTAGTAAAGCTATTTCAGATATTGTCCTTATATCATGCTCACAGGTAATTACAACACCTTGAGTCAACCTCACTATATTGACAATACTTATAACTGTAGTTTATTTATTAAACAGACTCAAAACAAGAATGCACTTTACTTAAATCCAAGCAAAGTGCATGTAGGTGGATAAGGAATGGGATAAGGATGAGAAATGTAGCATATAAATATCACACTGAATCACTACACAGAGACGAACTTCTCAGTTGTCAGTGTAAATGGATTAGCTAATCCATTTACAACCCAGCAACCCAACTAATATCCTCTTCACATAAGTATGTTACTACTGGAGGCACTAAGTAACATACTTCATGACCATTTATTTCATCATGATATGAGAAGTAGAAGGAATAATAAAGGCTGGCCTTGTCTGAGAGGAAGATGATACTGCAGACATCATGGTTTGTACTGTTTTTGTATTCTGGTTGGTTGACACTTTTCAGAGTTTTACAAACTGCTATTTTTTTTTTTTTTTTTTCCTCCTGAACTGAACTGCACTCATCTACATCTAATGATATTTTTGTTTTAAAAATTAGCAAATTAGAAAAAAGCAAATTAGACGCATGTGCCACAGAATATGAATTCACCCAAAAAAGACCCCTTTCCAATTTGTTCTGTTTATTCTATCATTCTTTGGTCTCAAAAAGCTTTCCAAGTAAAATGTTGGAGTTGCTGGATGTCAAAGATCGGGTCAGCTCAGCTGGAAAAATTGAATATGTAGTACTGAAGTTTAACTTCTAATTCAATGTGGATTATCTCAGATCTCCTGATCTAGCCACACACTCTATTATTCTGAGATTGGTTCACCACAGGAATGTCATTTTCACTGCTTATAGAGCAGTAGAGCCTTTTTTTAATTTTATTTTTTTATTTTTTTCTCACACTATCAATACTGAATGGTGACATTTTAAAAACTTCTTTGACTGTCACTTTGATTGTCATACTTTATGACTCCATTCACTGAAAATAAGTGGCATGAACACTATTAAGATTGTCCTACCTTAGACCATAGTCTTTTAGGTTTTTCACTTACTGCTGAAATAGCAAGGTCATTTGCTTGTATGTGTATGCTCCAGCAACACAAGAGGATTATATATTTTCAGAGCTTCTTTGGTGCATAGGTAAAGAAAGACCAGTTAACAATTACAGTAAAGTATGGCTTTGGTCCATGTAGGTCAAGATAGGTCCAATAATTTCAGTCCAACTGTATCATTTTATAGCAGTTAAGAGTCAGATTTTTTTTTTTTTTTTTTTTTTTTTTTTTTTTGCGTGTGTGTGTGAGAAATCACATGCATGTTAGTCATGAAATTAGAGCATGAAAATTCCCTTGTAAACATTAACATGATCACTTAAGTTCTGTGGTATTTTGGGTTACAGGCTATGCTGTGAAATGCATTCATGAAGATTGTGCAATATATATATCACACCATAATTAGACTTTGTATTGAAATATTAAAATTTTAATTTACTAACTGTTGTATATTTCAAATTCATAACTTAATTTCTGCATCAATATTGTTTATTTTAATGAAGCTCTGGAGGGCTGGTGGGTGACAGGTGAGAGATAGGAAAGAAGACAGTTGTCTGAAGGAGAAAGGATAAAAACAAAACAAAACAAAAAACAAACATACAAACAAGCTAAAGAATTATATGCATGTTTCACTTCAAAACTGTGAGAACATACATTTCCCTGACAGTACAACAAACATTAAGATCTCAATACCAGCATAGGTGATCTAGGCATCTTCTCTGTGCTTTACATATTCCATATTCAACAGTCACATGGTGAATTCTGTGTTCAAAATCTGGTGATTCTTTCTGTCATTGACATTGTAAGGAATTTATATTATAATGATGCTAACTTAAAGTGTCTAACTATATCATGTGCTTGTCAGAGACTGATACCTGACAAGATGTCCTTGGAGTACAGGAGGAGCTGCTCCCTCTGACCTTCAACATCTGCTTCATTGACACTGCTTGGAGCCCACAGGGCCACATTTATCAGCTGAATCTACATTTCAAGCTTCCTATTCATTCAAGTCAAAGAATGAGAAAGAAAAATAAATGTCATAAGGTTAATTCTATTAAACTACTTCTTATGAATTATAAGATCTGAAATTGTACTTCAAAACTATAATGATAGAAAATGTTTCTTTGTTTGCTTGCTTGTTTTCTACAGGTGTCATAATAAATTAAAGTTTTGGTCAGTGCAATATCCTTTCTCCAGTAATCTTCATGTGATTATGGAAAAGAATCCCAGGCACCAGATAAAAATACTAATTAGAATATATTTTCTCATATGAGGCCATTCTATCCTACAAGTCTTCGTTCTGATAGATGTTACATTTAGCCCCTTTGTAAAGGTAAATTCTATAACCAATGACAATATTTATTTGCTCATTCTGATGGAAACTTGTATAGGGATTTTAACAACTATGATTGTCTTGGCTTCAAGATGTATAAATCACTGTAGCATGTCAGGTTGTATCTGCAAATTGAGGACATAGAATTTCCTGTCTTTAATAACCCATGGATCATTATGATCTGACAGGATCACACTATTTGTTATTTGCACAGTGACCTGTTAATTGAATGAAAACCTATTTTTGTGTACTCCACTTTTTTTTTTTTTTTTTCTTCAGAATAATTTCACTACTTTTTTTATAAGTTTGATTTTATTTATACCTGAAGATAATAGAGCTGTTTTGTATTTAGATTTTTTTTTTTTTCTGAATGTTTAGGTTTGGCAAAACAAACAACAAACAAACAAAAAATAAACAAAAAAGCACTAAGCATTTTTACAAATTATATATTTCCATATTGAATTTTGGCATAAGCTTTGTTTATGTGGCCACAGTGGTTGTCCCCGACTGATTCTTTCCTCGTTCAGCTTGTGTGTTTTCCAACATTATCAGATTATAAGCAATGAGAGCAACCTCAATTCAAGTAGGAGATGAAATAATAATAATAAACAAACAAACAAAAAACAGATGTGTAATGTGAGTTGAAGCAATCTATACATCAGCTTCAGCCATGCTCAGTTTTTTCTCTAGGAGTTAATTTTTTTTTTTTTTTTTTTTTAGCTTGTTTAATTATGATATATTTGTAAAATGAGAGGAGGACAATGCAGAAAAGATAGCACATAAATAAATTGTGTAGATTTTTCTTTCCATCTTAGAAATTTCCCTCAGTATAAACATAAATCCACTTCTATCGTTTGCCTTTTGTATGACATCAATGCCATTTATATCTGTCACAAGTATGGTACTGGTTCATAGTAGGCAGTGACTATAAAATAAACACTGTGGATAGGTGGTCTTTAAAAAGACATGCAACAGGGAATTTAAGTGCTTTCTGAGAAAATCTGGAAATCTTCACAACTGAGAGCAAACAATGCAGCAGTTGTGAAAGTCAGAATTCCCAGTTTGGAAAATGCCAGAGCTGACTGGCTTTAGACATTGTCGTTGTGAGATAATATGAAGAAACATAGCAGAACAATTTATAATATTACTGTAATGCCACCCACAGTCTTCAGCTGAATTATTGTTTCCCTGTGTATGAAGGAGGTATTGCTTACCTTAGGGACAGAGCGCTATGAAGAGTGTGCTCTCCCCAAGCTCTGCAGGTAAATGGATTACCAAAGAGGGCTGACATAATTTGAAACTGTTTGTTTCTGTCCTTCAGTAAGTTTGTTTTCTTGTGGCAGTGAGAAAGTCCTTGAGATATCTGAGTGACTGACTGGAGTAATATCTCCAAGCATCTTTTGGAAGGACCCATTAGTGAGTGTGTCTAATGGGGATCCCACAGGTCACCGTCTTGTGCTGTTTACAATTTATCAAAGGGGTGAATAGCAGCTTCTGCAGTTAGCCTCTGCCTGTGTACAATCCACACAGTTGGGAAGCTGAGGAAAGTCTGAGCTCACATGGACATGTTTGCAAACTCCTTTCTTGAGAGTCACTTGCATGTATCCATTTGTCAGATTGCTCCCTGAGCATTTGGTGTGACTCTTAGGAACATAAGTTCTTTGGTCTGTTGAAGATGATTTGAAAATAAGTATGTTTTCTGTGTTCTTTGTTATGTTCTCATGAAAACTTGTTTTGAGACCAGATACTTCAGGCTTGCATATTTGTAGTTCAGTGGCCAGATCCAGGAGCTCAGATCCTCAAAATGCAGCCTTTTATCTAAGTGTTTTAAGTATCTCTAGACCTATCTACCATCAACTCAAATTTGTACATTTTCCTCCTAATTGCCTGTTACTTTCTTGTAAATGGATGTTTCAAAATGCCAGCTCACTTTCACATTATGCTTCACTATATCAACACCCAATTTAAAATAGGAATTGTTTCAAATTATCTACCTTTCAGTTTCTATCTGCATAGTTAGTGAGATTGCACACTATTTCATAAATTAATTACAGTTTCTAACCTGCTGATTCATTTGCAAGGGTGAAAGGTGAATGTTCAATGACTTCCAACACAGTTAATGTAAACATTGACCTGATTGACTGCAGTGCTCCCTCTGTGCCATAACATAGTCACAGATTTATCATTTCTGCCTCAACATTGCTACAGGCACCTGATTAAAAAGCCCAGACCAATGTCTGCTTTTATCTGCTTACTTTGGTTTTCACTTTGGAGCACTTTACCAGGACTGTACTCATGCCTCCCTGCTGCTCATATGCTTTGTGGCATTTATTGTCTCAGTTTTCCTCTCAGTGTGACATCAAGTTCTAACTGCATAATATACCTTCTGCAAACAAGGATAATCTGCATCTTCCTCATCACTCTGCTGCACTAGGTATGGTTTCTATAATATTGTGGATATAAAGGAAAGAAAGCAATCACAGAAGTCCCTGGGATTTTCAAGTTTCCTCAGAAGACTAATAAAATTCACCATATGTTTCTTCTATCTACTGTGAAGCAGGCTTCACTTCTTAAATTCATGCAAGAAGCTGAAGGTTTAGCATGATGATGTCATCTATACAAATAGTTTGTTAGAGTTATTGCTATTAATCATGGCTTGCTATAGGTCTGTTTAAAGCCACATGGGGCATAACACTACTACAAGATTTTTAAGGAAAAATTACTTTTCAGAAGTAAAGACTTACTGAATTTTTACATCACTCAGGTAAAAAAAAAAAAAAAAAAAAAAAAGTGAAACTACTTGGCATTCCTTAAAATATAGGCGCTTTCAAATAAATGACAGAGTTTAATATTAATGTTTAGATCCATCTAAAACCTGGAAGCAATATTAAATAACATTACTCCTTCTCTTGAACGGAAAAATACTATAAATGCATTCAGCAGTTATATGAGTTTAAAAGCAAAACTTAAGTGTCTAGAAACAGTAAGAGAATAAAATGACTACAGCAAAACTATCTGCCCTCTTTCTTTAGTGATCAACTTCAACAATAACTGATCAGATTTTTTTTTTTTTTTCTTTATTCACAGCATGGATATTTTTAATTCATTATAAAGTTTCAAGCCTTCTTGTGAAATTTTCACCTTTTGTATATAACACAGAGGGCAAACTGGAAGCTGACCTGGACATTTGGTTGTATTGTCAAAGACAATTAACACTGGCTCTCCAGGTCCATAGGAAACACACAGTTTTATCATTGGTAACAAATGGTAACACGGTCAGGTAATTATTAGTGATTTTGAAAGTCAAGGCATTTTAAATTTGAAAATCCCTGTAAATCTGAAATATGTAACTACATTTTCCCCCATATTCATGCAATTTAAGAGCTAAAACAGAAAAAAAATGCTAACACAATGGAGTGCTTTCCATCAATCCTAACGTAAATTAACACTTATAGGTTAAGATGCCTCTTTATTTTATTAGAGACTCCAAAATTCAAATTGATATTCCTGAACAATACCATCCCTTATTTATCACTGATGGGCTGAGGCCAAAAGTAAGAAGTTCAATAAGGCCAAGTCCTGCTCTTGGGGCACAACAACCCCAAGCAGTGCTTCAGGCTGGGAGATGAGTGGTTGGAAAGCTGCCTGTCAGAGAAGGACCTGGGAATATTGGTTGATAGTCAGCTGAATATGAGCCAGCAGTGTGCTCAGGTGGCCAAGAAGGCCAACAACATCCTGGCTTGTATCAGAAACAATGTGGCCAGCAGGACTAGGGACGTGATTATCCCTCTGTACATGGTTCTGTTGAAGCCATACTTTGAATACCATGTTCAGTTTTGGGGCCTCTGACTACAAAAAGGACATCGATGTACTGGTGCGTGTCCAGAGAAGGGTAATGAAGGGGGGGAGGGTGGCTGCTCAAGGATAGGTTGGTCATTGGTCAGTGGGCAATTGTATTGTGCATCACTTGTTTTGAGCGCATTATTATTAGCACTGCTATCATTATTTTAATTATTATTATTTTCCTCTCTTAATAAACTGTCTTTATCTCAACTCATGAGCTTCACTTTCCCGTTTCTTTCCCCCATCCCACAGAGGGAAGGAGAAGGGTGAGAGAATGGCTGTATGATGTTTAGCTGCTGACCGGGTTAAACCACAACATTATCTCATCTTATCTGTTCAACCAATTAAACTGGCTGCACTGACAGTCTGGTGGAAGTGTTACTAAGACCGATGATCCAAGTTCAAGACTAATGCTCTGCAAGGTGTTGTAAAACTTGGTGTACTGACAAAACGGCGGAGAGGCAAGCTGTGTGAAGAAGAAAGAACTTCAGTCATGCTGAAGGTGCAGGATAAGGTTTTAGATTCCTGGCATATGCTATATGACACTTAGAGACTATCAAAAGCAGGGTTTTCATAGAATCATAGAATGGCTTGGGCTGGAAGGGACCTTAAAGATCATCTAGTTCCACCCCCCCATCATAGGCAGGGATGCCACCCACTAGATCAGGTTGCCCAAGGCTCCGTCCAACCTTGAACACCTCCAGGGATGGGGCATCTACAGCTTCTCTGGGCAACCTGTTACAGTGCCTAACTACCCCCTGAGTGAAGAATTTCCTCCTAATGTTTAGTCTAAATCTAAACTCTTTTAATTTAAGACGATTCCCTTTTGTGCTATCATTATCTACCTTAGTAAAGTGTCCTTCTCCATCTTTTTTATGAGACACCTTTAATTACTGAAATGTTGCAATGAAACTGAACATCCACAACTCTCTCAGCCTTTCCTTTTCCTTCATAGGAGAGGTACTCCAGATCTCTGATCATCTCTGTAGCCCTCCTTTAGACTTGCTCTAACAGCTCCACATCTTTCTTGTGCTGGGGGCCCTAGATCAGATTTGTAGTAGGATGAGAAGAGGTGCCAAATAATCTTCATACCTACCTAGTAAAACCTGGCCTTATGAAAGTAGCTCCTATGAAAAAAAGGTTGAGAGAGCTGGGGCTGTTCATTCTACTGAAGAGAAGGCTCTGAGGTGACCTCATTTCGACCTTCCACTACTTAAAGAGGACTTACAAAAAGATGGAGATCGACATTTTGCTCAGTCAGAAAATGACAAGACAAGGGGGAATGGTTTTAAACTAAAAGAGGTGAGATTTAAATTAGAAGTTAGGAGGAAATTCTTCACTCAGAGGGTGGTGAGGCACTGGACCAGGTTGCCCAGAGATGTTGTGGATGCCTCATCTCTGGAGGTGTTCAAGATCAGGTTAGATTAGGCCCTGAGAAACCTGATCTAGCGGGTGGTGTTCCTGCTTATGACAGGGGCTTCGGAACTAGGTTATCTTTGAGGTCCCTTCCAACCTGAGCCATTCTATGAAATTACAAAACACAGTGCATGATACTTATACTAGGAGGTTGAGCATTACATGTCTAACACTACTGAGTTCAGCAAAAGAGACATAATTAGTATTGTCGAGAATGGAGCAGTGCTCTTGAAGTTAAATGGTCAAATCATTAAATCTTCATCTCTATGCTGTTTAGTTTTGATAATACATCAAGTCAGCTGAATGGACTAATAGGATGGGGTAGTTTCACCTGATTGCTGTTGCTGAATTCTGCTAGGTGTGGCACTATCAATATTCAAGACAAAATAAATTATAGATACTTTACATTTTAGGTGAACTGGAATAAGACTATATACCCACATAACTACAGACAATTTTTTAGGTAATTTATTTTACACTTTTATGGGAAAGAATATTAAGTGGGAATAAAAGAAAATGGAAGGGAAGGGAAGGGAAGGGAAGGGAAGGGAAGGGAAGGGAAGGGAAGGGAAGGGAAGGGAAGGGAAGGGAAGGGAAGGGAAGTTGTTCTTGCTTGAAACATTGTTTTAGTTTCCAAGAAATGCAACAAGCTTCCACTGAGACTTACAGACCAATGGAGAGATATAACTTGAAGATACTTATGCGGTTATTTGTTTGCCTAATTACAAGCTGTGGCTGATTAGAGATGTTCAGTGTGACTTTCACATACTAGTTTCATTCACTGTATCTCTGAGTCCAAAAAGCTGCTTTAGATGAGGCAATCTAGGATGCTTCCAGGATTCCACCAGATTTTAAAATATTTCAGTTATCACAACAGTTATTTCAGTTCTTTCCTAAACAAAATTGCTATTTAACGGCATATAAAATTCAGGGAGTAACCTCTGGTTAGAAATTCTGTTGCTACAAAAATACTGATTTGATGGCCTGTAATATACTGCCATGCAGGTGAAACACTGCCTTATATGATGGATGCACTTGTTGTGGGAGATTATGGGATATATGGGATATCATTAAGCTAATACTTCCCACATGTTTTGACTGTGGCTGTCTTGTATCACCCACCTGAACAGTACAACACAGAGAAAGAGCAGTGGAAAGAGCATTTCTTCTGTTTTCCTCATGTATCAAGATTCTAGAGTGTTCTGCAGCACCTGTTCTGAGTGATAATTTAAATTGAAAAGCTAGTTATATTCTGATCTTGACAAAATAGAACGGCACAGGTTTTCTATGGAAAAAGCTGAATACATTTAAGGATGGATTAATTTTTGGTGCCAATTAGAGAAAGAACACTTATTTTGTGATTCAGGACTCGTGTGTACATGGATAAGGAATTTATTTAGGAGAGAATCAGTAAAACAAAACAAAAGAAAACAAAAACAAAATAAAACAAACAAACAAAAAAGAACAGGATTTAAGAAAGCAGGGGGAAGAAACAACTAAACAAACAAAAAAAATGGAGTGAAAAACAAAAAAAGTGAAGTAAAAAAAAAAAAAAAAAAGTGAGCCTGTAAGCTTCCTTTCCTCCTTCCCTTCTGTCTTCTCCCCCTTTTGTCTGTCATCAATTTTTTCCATTTCACTTTCACTTTTCTTTTGCTGTCCCCTTCCTTTTCTCCTTTTTTCCTCTTTTTCCTTCCCCTTCTCCTGCTTTTCCCTACCTCCCTCCTTCACTTTCTTTTTCTTTTTCCTTCACTTTTTTCTTTTTCTTTCTCTATCTCCCTTCTATGTTGTAGATCTATGTTCAGCCCATGCAGCACAGTTGTCTCTTCCCCAGGAAGCTAGCAACCATATTGGCTGTAAATAACAGTGGATGACTTAGGCTTTGCTGACCTAAAAGACTACCTCTCTCACTTTCCAGTCAGGCTATTTTTTAAAGTGCTGTCAAGTTGCAGCCTATAGGAGCACTTTGATCGGGTAGCCAAGGCACAGATAGAGAAAAAAAAAAAAAAAAAAAAAAAAAAAAAAAAAAAAAAAAAAT
>NC_048926.1:58574425-58590784 GCF_011077185.1 Oxyura jamaicensis | reverse complement strand
TTCTTCTTTACCTCAGCTGCTATTGCTGAGCATGACATCATATAGTATGAGACATCCCTCTGGTCAGTCTGGGCCAGCTGTCCTGGCTGTGTTCCCTCTCAGCTTCTTGTGCACCCCCAGCCTCCACTCTGACAAGGCAATGTGAGAAGCTGAGATGTCATAGGTTGTATGTGAATGCTGCTCATCAACAACTAAAAAATATCAGTGTGTTATCAGCACTATTTTCATCATAAATCCAAAACACATCTTTCTGTGAACCTCTACGAAGAAAATTAACTCTTATCACAGGCAAAGTCATGTTGTTCTGTCAACTTATGTCATTTCTTTCCTTGACATTCAGTATGACTCCCCAAATATTTTATTAGAATCTACCTCTATATGTACATGAATACATGTACATGTACATGAATATGTACACGAATACATGTACATGAATATAGTTACACATTTTTACAGATATTTAACTATATTTGGTATTCACAAAATATATATGCACAAAGCATATGTGTATATATACATAGAATCATAGAATACTGTGTGTTGGAAAGAACTTTAAAGATCATCTAGTTCCAGCCCCCCTGTCATGAGCATGGACACCTTCCACAAGACCAGGTTGCTCAAAACCCCATCCAGCCTGGCCTTGAACACTTCCAGGGATGGGACATCCACAGCTTATCTGGGCAACCTGTTCCAGTGCCTCTCCACCCTCATAGTGAGGAATTTCTTCCTAATATCTAATCTAAATCTACCCTTTTAAGCTTAAAGTCATTACTCCTTTACATAGTTGTAAACATGATGAGAAATATGACAGCTTACTGTAAACACTAATGCATTAATCCTGTTATCATGCATAGGCATGAATGAAGAGTATTCCTCTCTTCTGTTGAGAGGGTAACATGGATATTTAAATAAACACAAGAAAACACAAAAGGATAACTTTTTTTTTTTTTTTTTTTTTTTTTAACATTTGTAACATCAAGGTCTACAGTGACCTGAAGTGTGTGTATTTCTTCAGTTTTAAATGGAAATATATGATTGCGTATATGCATATAATCACAATCGATGACATATTTAAAAGAATGTTTGTGTATCACCTGGACTTGAGCTGGGAAGGTAACACTTTACAAAAAGCTACAATATTTTAATCTATTTTGATATTTCTGGTAAGCCTCCAGGCCTTATTTTGAAGCAGGTATATAAATAAGAACATAAATATGAGATAATTGAAAACTGAATTCTTAAAAGAGCTAATTCATGGGAAGATGAAGTTCTCTGTCAGTTTTTATTTCACATCAATTCCTTTTCCTGTTTTGTAATTATGCTGCATCACGTAGTTACATTAATTATTCCAATTACCCTTAAATTACAATCAAATATTATTGCTGGCACTTAGTACATTTTATGATGTATCTAATCACCATTGTGTCAAACATAAATTGTGCTGAATAATATCATGGAGTGATTAAAATATTGAATATTTGTAGAATATGGCTTTTAAAATTTGATTTCCTGGTCATCATTTTTTTATTATTTTTTCCTCACTCTGGGAAAGCAGTTAAGTGCAGGTTATAAAGCAGAAGCATAACAAATCTAGATATTAAAAACATAGTATTTTGACTTGCAGAAAGAATAGTTCTTGTAAAATGAAACTTTTTTTTTCTAATTGTTGTTCAAAATCATCAGACAGGAACTTGTGGCTCCTACAATTATTAGCAATAAATATTTGATTTACATGAGATTTTCATAGTATGTTTAGACACTGCATATTTACATTCCTCTTCAAAAAGAACTGGGGAGAATCATGGGCAAAAGATATAGTTCCAGTCTTGATTAAGTTTCATTACAATTTTCTTCTCCATACAATCCCTTCACAAAAGTCTTATGCTGTAAATATAGGGCATTAGATTTATTGTAAATAGTAATTTAGTTATCAGACTCCTTTAGTCTGAAAAATAAGTAAAAATATCCTCTTTTTTTTTTTTTTTTTTTTTTTTTTTTTTTCCCTCCCCCTAATTAACATGGTCTTTTGGTATGCAGACAGTGTTAAATGGTGTGAGTCTACTGAAATCAACATTTCATGGGTTTATATCAATTGAGAATTACTGACTCTGCTTTACCTGATAATAACACAGGCTTTCCTAATTTACTTTTCTTTATATCCTGCAATTTTATCCTCTTTTGGTCTTGTTTGCTTTTCTTCTTTCTTTTACTTTTCATCTCAAATATTTTGCTTGCTTGTCTTTTCAATTTATTTCAAATAGTCAAAAGAACAGACTTCACAACATTTTCTCTTTTAAACAGATGTTTTATAAACTGATTTCCTGGTAGTAAACCCAGTATTTTGTAAGTATAGTTTGACTGAATGTAAATTCTCCAGCTGTGTTTATTAGTTGGTAGTAGTTTGTTACATTCTCAGTTTGCCAGCTAGTATATCTGCTTACTTTTGATATAAAGGTAAAATAATTGTTTGTAAAGTGTACAAATATATTTGCTATAGGTTTTCACTACCAGTTGGGTTTTCACTAACATTTAGAAAAAAAAGTCTTTCCACATATGTAACGTCTTCATAAAATATCTTCAACCAACCAATAAAATGATACTTAGAGAATAAAAGATTGTGTATATTTTGTAAAAACGTAAATCAGGAGAATAAAATAAAAGTAAAAATGAAGGTTATAACTATGACTTACTGCTTACTGTCAGATTAGACATATAATCAGATTAAAACAAAAAATCAAAAAAAAAAAATCAATTTTCTTCCCAGACTCTCTGTGTATTTACTTCATAGCTAATGTTAAAGTCTTCTAGGTACAGTTCAATTTCACGTTCCTGAAATAAAATAAAATAAAAAAACAAAATACCTTATGAAGACTCTCCACTTGTCTGACTTCGTGATCTCTCGCTCTTTTTTTTTTTTTTTTTTTTTTTTTTTTTTTTTTTTGTGGGATCACTGTTATATTTTGCTTTCCAGTTCTCTCTGTGTAGGTTCTTTGTGTTTTTTACATTCCCAGGTAGTTTCAGTCCAAACTAGCTGCAGCCACTCTCATTACTGGCTTCCAAAGTGATTCCTCAGACCCAGTGATGAGGACAACTTCATCAGCATACCTGACATTACAACGTTTGCTTCCTCTGATTTTAATTCCTCCATTGTAGCCATCAAGATAAATGTGCATTACCATTTCAGTATAAATTCTGAACAGATGCAGTGGCATAATGCATCCCTGATGAACTCCTTCCCAGATGTTAAAGCTCTCTGCTGTTCCTTTTGTTGCAGCTGCTGCTTCCTGATGATATTAAAGTTAGGTTAGCAAATGACCATATTTTAAAAATTGACTACAGATTTGACTAGAAATTAAGTGGAAAGGTATGCAAGATTCTTCATATAATGAACTATTTTATGTTGTTGTTGCATCCCTTTTCCTCTTCATATTACCTTAGTGATTGAATCTAGCATCTGACTTTTATTATTTTTATACCTCTCCATCTTGTTAGTAACCAAATTTTCAGTTACCTCTGTAAAAATTTTAGTGACACGAAATCTGACAGATCTATTTATTTATTTATTTATTTATTTTGTTTATTTATTTATTTTGGTGGTGGTGGTTGAGTTGGTGGTGGTCAAAGACTATGAACAACAGAGAAAAGGCAAAGGATATATTATGTGAGGATATGGTTGTATCAGCTAAGTCGGTTACCTGTGCATACTGACTTTGTCCCTAATCCAGCACTCCTACACTATTAGAATTATAGAATAATAGAATAACTTCAGATGGGAGGGACCTTAAAGACCATCTAGTTCCAACCCCCATACCATGGGCAGGGATGCTACCTACTGAGGTATTCCTTCTAAACCCAGATTTCACCACCAGGATACCCTAGACTTTGGAAACAAGGCACCTTAGTGAGCCATCAGAGAGAACATCAGTATAACCATTTTCAATATATTTACTTGTTACAGGTTTTTCTTTCTTTAAATCCACCACTGAAGTCAGAAAAAAATACGTTTATTGGAATAAGTATATTTCAGTGTAGCTGGTCCATTTTAGAAGGACATTTAATGTGGAAGTCCATTATCAAAAGTTTCTGCTGTGCCTGAGTTTTGGCCCCAGTCTCTGCTTCCACATGCAATAAGTTTATTTTTAAAAGCTGATTCAAAATGTCTCCAGAAGATATATCCAATCTCATTTGAAAAATCTCAAGTTCCTTGAATTCACCATAAAAATTGGGATGATTTATAATATGTAATGGATCATACGAGTTATATATTGCATTTAAATTTGAAACTTCACTAAAGAAAATGTTTCAAACTTCTTTTGCAGTAACGTAATTATTTTATTTTATTTTTATTTATTTATTTATTTATTTTTCTGTTATCAGCAAAGTCTTCCAAAGCATCAAAGTATTAAATGGCTTCTTTTCTTGTGTAGGTACTTTGATAGTGAATATTGAAGAGGTTTTTCTTTATAAACTCACTGTACTGGGCCAGGCTGGGATGTTAACTTTCCCTGCAGCAGCCCATACACAAAAAAAACACACTTACATGGTTCAAAATTTTTAATATACATTTTTTTTTCCTATCCCATGGATTTTTTCTATGATTTTTTCCAAGCCCTTTACATTATACACTCAGAGACTAGAACTCTGAACAGAACAAAGTGTGCAGATTGCAGTCTTAACATTTTAATACTGAGTCAAAATACTTTCTCTCTCTTTTTTTTTTTTTTTTTTTTTTTTTCAGAATCACTTTTTATATATTCAAAATTGTGTTGTTATTTTTTGCCAGATAATAATGGAGAACAATAAATGACATTTGCCTGTGTTTCAACACCTGCAGGATTGAGTCTACTTAAATTTTCTTCAAAACCCTACACTGGTAATCCTTATTTAAAAAAAAAAAAAAAAGAAATTGTTCAAAACATTTAGGCCAAAAATTCTCTGGTAAGCACTGCTAGACAATATCTGGCTGCTAAGCATTGGCAGATTTCTACTTATAGTGTGTTGGCTCTGAATTAACCTTGTATGTTCTCTGCTACTTTCTTATAATACAAGTTTTTAAAAATTGATACAAGCTAATACAAGTTTTTATTTTCCTGTGCTATAATGAAAAATACCATGAAGAGCTGTAAATATGCTATAACAATGTAAGTACTTGTATTGTCATGATTTATAATCAAGTCAGGGTTATAAATTTAACAAATTTGATAAGACCTTTGTTCCTGAAAATTATGATTATCACCTTTACCTGTCTTTTTATTATTATTATTATTATTATTATTATTATTATTATTATTATTATTATTATATTTTTTAATTTTTATTTTTATTTTTTGTGATAAAGTCAGTTTCCCATTATTTTGCTTATAGCCACTACAAGGTTGAAGTGTTTACAGCTCCCTAAATGGAGATCTTTTAGATACTGAAAGAAAATTTTAAATATTCCAATCTTTTTGGGGGGTTGTGGTGGTGTGAGAACATGTTATTTATATAATCTGGATTGTTTATTTTGATAAACTGTATATCTGGGAATTGAGAATGATTAGTAATTTTTACAGTCTGTGTGACTAAACTAGCTACCTTTTTAGCTGCTTTCTGTGTGGAAATTACCATGCCAACTTGCATTTCACCAAATCCACCAGCATTTTACCACATCCACATGTCATGAAAATAAATATTTAAACAGTTGTGGTTTTTATTGCTTTTGCATTTGGGTGCAATCATTTATTCAAATGATCAGAACCATGTATTAGCAGGAATATTTATTACCTTAGAATTTCTTTCTCCGTCTTTCTGGTTATGTAGCTTTTCAAAAATGCTTCAGCAAACAAGTCTCTGAAAATAATTATCTTCTATTAGATGAACACAGACAGAAGTCCTTCTGCTAGGAGAGATATTTTCTTTCTCCATAATACTTGGAAATCTCATTTCAGTCACACAGCCTTTTTTTTTTTTTTTTCTTTTTTAAATAAATAAATAAATAAATAAATAAATAAATAAAAATCAACTACTTTGGCTGGATGTACCTTAAATGACTCTAATAGCAGAAAGGAATGAAGTAGCAGCAGAAAACAGGGATTTGCTGAGACTTAACATTTATTTGTTCTTTTATATAGACTATGGTTAATTGACAATTTATACCCAATTTACAGATTATTTCAGAATAAGTCTTCTGAAGTTTCTGGAGGTGATGTTCTGATTATTACTGGATTAAGTCTATCATTTTTTATAAAATTGTAGAATAATTAAGTTTGGGAAAGACCTCTAAGGTCATCACATAAAACTGTTAACCTAACACTGCCACGTGTACCACTAAACATATCCATAAGCAGCACATCTACATATCTTTTTAATACCTCTAGAGATGGTGACAAAAATGTTTCCCTGGCCAGTGATAAACAGTGATATTTTGACATCATGTATGTTGAAAATATATATATATATATATATATTTACTTGTGGCTTAACAAATTAGAAGAGAAATAATATTCTTCATTACTGTTGATACTGTTAGTAACTTTTGAATGAAGTGAAAATAACAGGAAAACCTCAGTTTCTGGAAAAGAGACATGGAGAAAATGAAAAAAAAAAAAAAAGTTTCTTTTTTTTGCAATGGCATAAAAATAGTTAAAATATTTAGACAATGATGTTTGTCCACTATACATTACAGAAGACAATTTATGACTAGTTCTATTTAGCATACATTATGGGACTATATATATATATATATATATATATAGTATATGTGTAATTTTACAATTGTTGTAGATTTAGATTAGATATTAGGATTAAATTCATTAAAGTGTTGGTAAGGCAGTGGGACATGTTGCCTGGAGAAGTTATGGACGTCCCATCCCTGGAAGTGTTCAAGGCCATATTGGATGGGGCCCCAGGGAGCCTGATACAGTGGATGGCATCCCTACCCATGGCAGGGAGGAGATTGGAACTAGGTGATGGTTAAAGTCCTTACCAAATCAAGCCGTTGCATGATTTCACACTCCTAAAATTCAAATTTTGTGAGTGAGAGAGTCAATGTTTAACAGCATGTACATATATATATATTTACGTTTTTATCTCATGCATATAACCTTAAGTATATGTATATATTTACACATACATACATACACATATGTATGTGTAAATACATTGAAAATATTTATTATTATTATTATTATTATTATTATTATTATTATTCCTTCTGATTCTTGCTTAGCTTAGTAAAGCAGGTCACATTTAAATATATTCCAGTAGTTAGTTTTGAAAAATAAGCTTCAGAGATGCTCTATATATTGATATTTCAGTCTTTTTTTTTTTTTTTTTTTTTTTTTCTTAAATCTCAAAGTATCTGTTTACACGGTAGTGCACCCATTTCGTCTGGAATCTGCAATATTTCAATTGCAAACTGCTTTGTAGTTTAAGTACCGTGGATCTTATGAAGAGTACAGAACTAGTACTGGACACTGGTTACCTCTCTTAGGAAGTATGTTTCTTTTCTCCTCATATGTTCTATCAAAACAAAACAAAACAAAACAAAACAAACAAACAAAAAAATACACCCAACCAACAAGCAAAGAAACCAAACCAAACCAAACCAGCTCATGACTATTAAAAAGACCATTGACACATGTCTGGGTCTTGCTGAAGCTCTCAGTGTCTATAGCAGGAGTGGAACAATGGGAGGACCAAAGAGTTGTTCTAAGTCAGTGTTAGACCACTGCATGGTGACTGTAATTCATGAAGCCCTGTGGGCTTCATGGGGGCTGGAACTACACTGTTGAGGACACGTTTCCATTTTAGGCAATTGCCTATCCAAACTAAATAAGCAAAATATGAAATTAAAATCAAATCTGTTAATAACAAGTAATTAAATTCTAGCTTGACTGCGGTGTATGAACCATTCCTTAAAGGCTTTGTCACCTAATAGTTTTTAAAGGAAATGTTGGGTTAGCTTTGTTCTCCCAAACTAAAGAGATGCTATTAATCTCAAAACAAACTCATGTATTGAAATTCCAGTTGAATGGCTATTAAGAGTTATCAAATCATTCCCAGTCTGAAGCTAATGTTGAGACTACATCGGCAACGCTCTTGAGGGCTGTCTTCTAAGTGATTGGTGGCAAGGGTAGATAACAATTTTATTTTATTTTTTTTCCTTCTGTAGAGTATTGCAGGAAACATTCCAGTATGATTCATACTAGTGACTTCAAGATAAAAAAGCTGATAATTGTGACCAGAAGCCAACTTGATTCACACAGCTGTGTAAATATGAACTAATTAGTGCACAGTGCAAAGCTTGAGAGTTGTGAGACTTTAAACTATCTGCTCCCTTGGGTGGTGATAAGTTGTATACTAACTCTGTACTCTGAAGTCTGAGAGTATTGCTCCAGAAGTACAGCATTTCTCCTGTAAATGGCAGGGGAGTTTTTATCTTGGATCAGATTAGTGACCTGTCAAGGTCAGTAATCTCTGTAAAACACTAAATAATTCTGCAAGAGGGTAAGCATCCACTCTTTAAGAGAAAATCATAAATAAGTGATTATGAATGCATTTACACCATATGAAACTATTTCCACTTATTTGAAAATAGCTTATATCTGGAAGTTTAATGTTTGTATCCCTCAATGTTTTATCTCTTAATTCCAGTGTATTTTTAATTTTTAGCATGGAATTCAGAATATTGAAACCCTGGGTCTGGTTCTGAGATAAAGGGTGTAATATTTCCATAGTTTCACTGCTACTGTTATCTTGCTTCACAAATAAGTAGATGTTTTACAACAAATGGAATTCATATATTTTAAAAACTTTTAAACCACAAAAGAAATCAATTAGTTCCCTTTTTATTATTATTATTATTATTATTTTAGATGGGTTTCTTGCAATGATGGAAGTTAAGATTTAATCAAAAAGAAAATATGTAAATTAAAAAAAAAAAAGTTGGATAGTAAACAACATATATTTGGTTGAGGAAAATCATGTTTTATATGCAAACATATTATGTTTCATAATCCATGCGTGGGTATATGTGCACTCACACACACATATGATAATTCACATTTTAGAAAGCATTTTGGAAAAAGGACCTAAAAACACTGTGTCTCATGTCAAACGAGGTTACTTGTGAAAGCTATTTGGAAATGAATGTGAATGTGGAATTTCAAATCACTTGAGCACCTCTCAGAGGATGCATGTAATAAGAATTTGTCTACCCATGTGCTATGAAAGGACAGAACTTGACTGAAAAATGTTAATTTTCTTAATAGGCTTTAGATCAGCTTCTTTATCTTCAGAATAAAATCTTCAAATTCCAAAAAATGTAAGCATATGATGGAATTGTATATTTTTTGTTTTCTCTCTAACTTTTAAAAAGTTTCATCTGCAGGAAAACTATGAATAATAATAATAATAATAATAAAACCACTAATTTCTTAATAGAAAAACAACTTCTGTTTTTGTTTGCACCAGCAACACTCTTCCAAAACAGGTGATGTTGCAACAAATAAAGTGTGAAGTGTTGCAAAATAATACATATTTCATATCACAATGGTAACTGCTATTTTTTATTATGGCCTTTGCCATAAGATCAGTGACTTTCGTGTCCTAAATTGAGTTTCTAATGCCATGAGAAAGGTACTAACATGATAAAAGTCATATAGTATTAGTGACTTTCTATCATGTTGGTGAAGTGAATTTTTATTTTATTAACAGAAACAAAATTCCAAATTACTATAGCAACTGACCAAAATGACAAAAAAGCTCTTATAAAATCAATTGAGAACTCTATATGGATAGTCAGTTCAATGTCACTCCACTCTATGTACATCTAGCTATAGTGTTTTGTTGTTGTTTTTCTCAGAAGCCCACGTTCTTGTCTAGTTTTGCAGAAGGAGGATTATCAGTGCCCTCTGGAATAAAATCTGTATATGAATTTATTTTTTTTTTTGTCCAGTCAGTAAAATATATATCTTAAGGATTTCTTCATAGTGAGCTAATTCTTCATAATGAGCTCATAAGTTCATTACCAAAAGACTCTGCCAGTACAAAACAAAACAAAACAAACAAAAAAAAAATCAAGTAGAATGAATGAATTAGCTATAAAATATTATCTGCTCTGTTTCTAAATATTTGCAGTTTCAGCTCTTGCATGGATGGAAAGATTCTGTTTGTTGCAAGCAAAACTACCTAACATTACATGAGGTTTTGTTTAGGTGATGAGCAACATATTGGCCGTTTATGTGAGAAATAAGGTAAAAGTTCACTTTATAATAACACTGAAGGAAATACCCAAAGCACAAAATGTCATATGTTCTTTGTAGCATAATTAATCAGCAACTCTTTGTCTGTAATTGATGTCTAACGTTGCCAGTGACACAGGAATCACAATGCAGCTTTCCAACAGAGGAAAATTTTACTCAAGTTTTTTCTTGCTCCAGCAGCTTATTATAGTGTGCAGTAAAAGTTCTGTATCACTCTCATTCTGATCTTCTCCACGCTGAATTTTATTTTGAAATGGAGAATGAGTGTTGAGATGGGTATGTTCAGTGCTGGCTCACATATCACACAGCATTCTATTTTTATTACAAAATCTTGTTTTCATTTACCTAGTCTAAGCTAATATTGAGTGAGTATAAGTGTATGCATGAAGCTTTGTATGTGCAGACATATGGGTAATACATGCTGCACTAATATACATTCCTCCAAACTTTGGCTTCTTACTATTCTTCCTGTTTTGGCTGAGAATCTATTTCTATCAGCTACCAGCTGGAACCCTTCTGTTGCTTAGAAAGTTCCAGATTCCTGCCCCTACTCCCTCCAAACAGCTTGGAAGTGTAAGGAAAGAACACCTCCTGGGTTGTCAGAAATGAGATTCCAGTTAGAATAAAATAATTGTACAAAGTTTGAGAGTAAGGTGTAAAATGGTCTGTGTTTTATAATAAATTCTGTTATCAAAGCACTACTCTAAAAAAACCTGAAGTTTCCTGTATTGAAAAAGAAACACTCTCTAGCTCATTGGAAAATAATAATAATAATAATAATAAAATATGAATGGTATTTTATAAATGGAAAGAAAAAAAGAAAAAGAAAAAAAAAAACTGCTACAATAGCAAGGTCAGACATCCTTATTCTCTGATTTCTAAATGGCTTTCAACTGGTAACCCCCAAGGTCTTCCACTGGGATGCTTGAGTTTTTGCAAAGGCAAAAACCTCCGGGGCAGACGTGTTCTGCAGCGGAGCAGGGGACCGAGGCGCGCAGGGCTTTTTGTCCGGCATCGAGGCCACTCGGGGGAGCCGCCGGGACCCGGCAGTCCTCGCGAGGGAGGCTGACGAGGCGCGGGCGGAGCCAGCAGCGCCCCCTCCCAGGCTGTTTAAAAGTTGCCCCTAGGGAGCGCGAGCGACAAGGAGCGTGGCGAACAGGACGGGCAAACAGGGCGTGGCGCGTCAAAGGGCGTGGCGAGGCAGTTTGCGCGGGCAGGGCGAGCGGGGGGCCCATCGTCGCTCTGTTGCAGCTGCCTCTCCCTTCGGTGCTTGTAACCTGCTTGCATAGAACCTGACCATGGTATCAACCAGGCAGAAAACCGTGGCCTCCGCATCTCGTGCGGCATCTCCAGCCACGGTCACCAGTGTGGCTACTCAGACGGAGGGCTCGGGGAAACACGCAGCCGTCCAGGTCCTGGGCTGCAGAGTGTGCCCCAGCCTTCTGTCGGTCTCCGACAGCAGTGGAGGGTATGCCTGTGGGAGGTGTGCCCAGGTTGAAGAACTGCTCAGCCAGGTAGCGGAGCTCCGGGAGGAGGTGAACAGGCTCAGGATCATCAGGGAATCAGAGGTGGAAATTGACTGGTGGAGGTGCACTCTACCCTCTCTGAGGCAGGCTCATGAGCCTGCCACAGCACAGGCGTCTCCTGTTATGCAGAAGACGGAGGTTCCCTCCTCCTGCCAGGCAGCAGGAGGAGACCTAGATCAAGGGGGGGAATGGAGGCAGGTGCCTATTCGGGGTGGTAGGCGAGCCCTCTCTCTGCCCACCTCACCTTCTCATCTACCCTTAAATAATCGATATGAAGGACTAGAACAAGACAATCTGAATGACATAGTAGATAAAAACCCGTCCCAGTTGGAGGGGGCGCCTAAGACAAGGCGACCTACACATCGCATTGCCACATCATCCTTCAAAAAAGAAAGAAGGGCTATTGTTATGGGAGGCTCCCTTCTGAAAGGGACAGAGGGACCGATATGCCGACCGGACCCAACCCGCAGAGAAGTCTGTTGCCTCCCTGGGGCTCGGGTGAGAGACTTTGCCACGAAAGTCAAGTGCCTGGTACGGCCCACTGACTACTACCCGCTACTGGTCTTTCAGGCTGGTAGCGATGAAGTAGCAACGAGAAGTCCGAAGGCGATCAAAAGAGACTTTAGGGATTTGGGGCGACTACTTAGAGGATCAGGGGTGCAGGTTGTGTTTGCCTCTGTCCTTCCGATAGGGGGGATTGAAGCTGAAAGGCGTGCTGTTCACCTAAACTCGTGGCTTCGAGACTGGTGTGACTGGCAGAATTTTGGGTTCTTTGATCACGGGAAGGTCTATGCTACACCGGGCCTGATGGCACCGGATGGGATGCGCCTCTCTCGGAGAGGGGTAAGGATCTTTGGTCAGGAGTTGGCAGGGCTGATAGACAGGGCTTTAAACTAGAGTCGAAGGGGGAAGGGGCTAAAACCAGGCACGCCGGTGAAGACCTAAGGGATGGTACGCTAGAATCAGAGGGGCTGTGTGCCAGTGAGGTCCTTCGGTCAGATCCACAAGGTGCTGAGTGTAAGGAGATGCACCTGAAGTGCTTCTACACGAATGCACGCAGCAAGAGGAATAAAATGGATGAGCTAGAAGTCCTGGCCCAGTCCCGCAACTACGACATCATTGGTATAAGCGAAACCTGGTGGGATGAGTCCTGTGACTGGGGTGTTGCGATAGATGGTTACAGGCTCTTCAGGAGGGACAGGCAGGGTAGGCGAGGTGGTGGGGTGGCGATGTATGTGAAGCAGGGGCTGGACTGTGTGGAACTTCAGGTCGGCAATGGCAAAGTTGAGAGCCTCTGGGTAAGGATCAAGGGATGAACGAATAAAGGGGATGTCGTTGTGGGAATCTATTACAGACCGCCTGGCCAGGACGATAGTGCCGATAAATTATTCTTTACAGAACTAAGAGAGGCTTCGAGATTAACTCCCCTTGTCCTTATGGGGGACTTCAACTTGCCAGACGTTAACTGGGAGTGCCACACGGCTGACACGAGCAAGTCCAGGAGGTTCATGAAGCACCTAGATGATAACTTCTTGGTGCAGGTGCTAACGGAGCCAACTAGGAAAGGTGCCCTCCTAGACCTGTTGCTAGAAAACAGAGAGGGTCTGGTGGGAGATGTGGTGATTGGTGGCCGCCTTGGTCATAGCGACCATGAAGTGGTTGAGTTCAAAATTTACGGTGACAGAAGGAAAAGTGCCACCAAAACCTCATCCCTAGATATGGGGAAAGCGGACTTCAGGCTGCTCAGGGAACTAGTCAGCAAGGTCCCCTGGGAAACTGCTCTTGAAGGCCTCGATGTCCACCAGAGCTGGTCATTCTTTAAGCGATGCCTCCTAGAAGCACAAGATCAGGCAATTCCTAAATATCGCAAGTCAGGCAGGCGGGGCAGGAGGCCGGCGTGGCTGACCAGGAACATTCTAATGGAGATTAGGCGGAAACAGAGAGTGTTTCGCTACTGGAAGGAGGGCCAGGTGTCATGGAAAGAATACAGGGATGCTGTTTGTGTTTATAGGGAGAAAGTTCGTGTGGCCAAAGCACACCTAGAGTTGAAGCTGGCTGTGTCTGTGAGAGAAAACAAAAAGTTTTTTTTTAGATATGTGAATGGAAAAAGGAGAACTAAAGAATACATAGGGCCGCTCCTTGATAGGGAAGGTCTCCTCACAGACAATGACATAGGCAAAGCAGAGACGCTTAACGCCTTCTTTGCCTCTGTCTTCATTGCCGATGATGGGCTTCGGGACCCAGGGTTCCCCGAGCTGGAGGACCGGGAAGGTGGGGATGACAAACTCCCAACCGACCCTGAACGTGTGCGGGATTTGCTACTCCACCTGGATCCCTACAAGTCCATGGGTCCAGATGGGATTCATCCCCGGGTGCTGAAAGAGCTGGCGGATGTCATCGCGGAACCTCTCTCAATTATTTTTCAACGATCCTGGGAATTTGGAGAGGTCCCGGTAGACTGGAAGCTGGCAAATGTTGTGCCAATTTTCAAGAAGGGTCAGAAAGAAGACCCTTGCAATTACAGGCTTGTCAGTCTCACGTCAGTGCCTGGTAAAATCATGGAGAAGATGGTTCTCGAACTTATTGAGGCGCACCTGGGGGACAAAGCAGTCATTGGTCCCAGCCAGCATGGGTTTGTGAAGGGTAGGTCCTGCCTAACTAACCTGATTTCCTTTTATGATAAGATCACCCGTATGGTGGACCAAGGGAAACCAGCTGATGTGATTTTTTTGGACTTCAGCAAGGCTTTTGACACGGTCTCCCATAGGATCCTACTGGACAAAATGTCCACCATACAGCTAAATAAAAACATCATACAATGGGTGAGCAATTGGCTAACGGGCAGGGCCCAAAGGGTTATGGTAAATGGGGCTGCGTCAGGCTGGCGGGCAGTCACCAGTGGGGTCCCTCAAGGCTCCGTTTCAGGGCCGGTACTTTTCAATATTTTTATAAACGATCTGGATGTAGGAATAGAAGGTATTTTGAGCAAGTTTGCTGATGACACCAAACTTGGAGGAGTCGTGGACTCGAATGAGGGTGGAAAGGCCTTGCAGAGGGATCTGGATAGGTTGGAGAGCTGGGCGATCACCAACCGTATGAAGTTCAATAAGAGCAAGTGCCGGGTCCTGCACCTGGGATGGGGAAACCCTGGCTGCACGTACAGACTGAGCGATGAGACGCTGGAGAGCAGCCTAGAAGAGAGGGATCTGGGGGTCGTGGTAGACAGCAAGTTGAATATGAGCCAGCAGTGTGCCCTGGCAGCCAGGAGGGCCAACCGTGTCCTGGGGTGCATCAAGCACGGCATCGCTAGTAGGTCAAGGGAGGTGATTGTCCTGCTCTACTCTGCGCCTGTGCGGCCTCACCTCGAGTACTGTGTGCAGTTCTGGGCACCACAGTATAAAAAGGACATGAAACTGTTGGAGAGTGTCCAGAGGAGGGCTACGAAGATGGTGATAGGCCTGGAGGGGAAGACGTACGAAGAACGGCTGAGGTCACTGGGCCTGTTCAGCCTGGAGAAGAGGAGGCTGAGAGGAGACCTCATCACAGTCTACAACTTCCTCGTAAGGGGGTGTCGAGAGACAGGAGACCTTTTCTCCATTAACACCAGTGACAGGACCCGTGGGAACGGGGTTAAGCTGAGGCAGGGGAAATTTAGGCTTGACATCAGGAGGGGGTTCTTCACAGAGAGGGTGGTTGCACACTGGAACAGGCTCCCCAGGGAAGTTGTCACTGCACCGAGCCTGTCTGAATTTAAGAAGAGATTGGACTGTGCACTTAGTCACATGGTCTGAACTTTTGGGTAGACCTGTGCGGTGTCAAGAGTTGGACTTGATGATCCTTAAGGGTCCCTTCCAACTCAGGATATTCTATGATTCTATGATTCTAAGAGTTTGCATGTGCAACTTGCAGAAGACTTTTGATTGTCAGTTCCTCATTCTTTTAATGCTGAAGTTTTCTGACAACTGACCTTTATCCAGATTTTTAAACTGTCTCTCTTGTGCATGTTCACATATGCATATTCCTCACTCTTCCCATTGCCAGAACCCCTTTATTAATGTGCTCTTTTGTACGTCCCTTCTTGAACTCTCTCTCCTTGAGACATTTTGTCAGAATCTTACAGCTCCTAGGTTGCTTTGCATTCTCCGTTAGTGCTGTCACGCTCTCTCTCTTTAACCAGTGGTATGGTGGATGTTGAATTTCTGGGGAACAGGGCTGTGACTAGTTTTGTTATGTTCCTTTGTACTCATAACATACACATTTCTCATAGTTCTATGTTAAATTAGAAATGTGTGGTAGTAATGCATATATGTAAAATTCTACAGTATGTGTTTTCAGACAGCATGAATAAAGTCTCATCTCATACACAGCAGTCATTATATGGTAAGGCACATTTACTGTGATGAAATGCTAGTATGACAGTACAATTATCTGATGTTATAAATTTTTATCTTGAGTGTGAAATTGCTGACCTCCACAGAAATACATAGGTAGTAGATTTATCTTTCCCTAAATGAGGAAAAGTTTATATATTCTGTCACCACATGTATCCATGTCTTTCTATGAATAAATCTCTCTTGGAAGTAATGTCA
>NC_048926.1:58556925-58569425 GCF_011077185.1 Oxyura jamaicensis | reverse complement strand
AATTAGGAATATTAAAAAGGACTTTGCATCCCTGGGAAAGTTTTTGAAGGGATTGAAGGTAATGATCTCCTCTGTCCTCCTGCTGGGTGACCGGGACCCAGAAAGAAGGAGGACAACGGGACAGGTGAACGACAGGCTGAGGGGGTGGTGGGTGGTGTCTGGACCAAGGATTTGTGTATTTTGATCTTGGGCAGTCCTTTGAGAAGCTGGGTATGTGGGCTGCTGACCGACTCCAACTCAGCAAGTAGGGCACAAGTGTGTTGGGGAGCAAGGTCTCTGGGCTGATTACTAGGGCTTTAAACTAGGTTTGATGGGGGAAGGGAGGGGAACTGTAAGTGACAGAGAAGGGCTGAGGGAAGTTGTCACTGTTATCACTATTGAAGATAGTAGGGAAAAACCTCTGAGTTGTCCCATAGGATTGTCTGAGGGCTCCTCAGAGAAGGTAACGATCCCGATACCCCATCCGTAATCTTCTCCTTCCATCCCTCCAGGGGTAACTGTGCCTGCTGCTTCCCTAAAGTGCCCGTATACCAATGAGCAGAGCATGGGAAATAAACAGGATGAGCTTGAGATCTATGTTTGGTTGCAGGACCGCAATCTCGTCGTGATCACAGAAACTTGGTGGAATGCTGTCATGGAGGGCTATGTCCTTTTTAGGAAAGACAGTCTGGGGAAGTGAGGGGGAGGAGTTGCCCTTTATGTGAGAGAGCAATTGGAATGCATCCAACTCCACCTGGGGGAGGGTGAAGTAGGAGTGGAGAGCTTGTGGGTGAGAATTAAGCGATGGGCTGGTATGGGGGACACTGTTGTGGGGGTGTACTACAGGTCACCAGATCAGGAGGAGGAGGTCGATGAGGAGTTCTACAAGCAGCTGGTAGTAGCCTCAAGATCACAGGTGCTGGTTCTCATGGGGGACTTCAATTATCCAGAAATCTTCTGGGTAAGCAACTCGGCCAGGCACGCGCAGTCCAAACAGTTTCTACAATGTGTTGAAAATGATTTTCTGATGCAGGTGGTGGAGGAGTTGATGAGGTGGGGGGTGATTCTGGACCATGTTCTTACCAACAGGGAAGGGCTTGTTAGGGATGTTGGGGGCAGGTTGTGATGCAGCAACAATGAGATGGTGGAGTTCAAGATGGAACTTGGTGGAAGAATATAACTAAAAGCAGGATTGCTATCGTGGACTTTCGAAGAGCCAACTTCTACCTCTTCCGGGACCTATGTGGGTTTATCTCATGGGCTAGATTGCCAGAAGGCAAGGGTGAATGTGAGAGCTGGACAACACTGAAACAGCACTTCTTCCAAGCACAGGATTGGTGCATCCCAAAGAGCAAGAAAGCAGGGAAGGGGGGCAAGAAACCTGTGTGGATGAGCAAGGAGCTCATAAATAAGATCAAAAGGAAGAGGAAGCTCTATGAAATGTGGAAAAAAGGGCCTGTCCTCTTGGGAGGAGTATAGAAGTGCGGTCAGGGCCTGCAGGGACATGACAAGCAAGGCTAAAGCCCACCTTGAGATCAGGCTTGAATGAGGCAGGTGTCCTGGTAATGCGAGACATTGAGTAGGCGCAGATGTTGAATGTTTTCTTTGTTTCAGTCTTTGCTTCAAGGACTCCCCCCGGGACAACTTGGGCCTGGAGGGAAGACAAAGGGTCTGGGTAATGGAGGGCTCCCCCCTGGTTGATGAGAGAGCAGTTCAGGAGCATCTGTGTGGGATCAATGCCCACAAATCCATGGGTCCCGATGGGATTCATCCGTGTGTGCTAAGGGAGCTGGCAGAGGTGATTGCCAAACTGCTCTCTATCATCTTTGAAAGGTCCTAGAGAACAGGAGAGGTGCCTGAAGACTGGAGGATAGCCAATGTCACTCCGGTCTTCAAGAAGGGCAAGAAGGAGGATCTGGGAAACTACAAGCCAGTCAGTCTCACCTCTGTCCCTGGAAAGGTGTTGGAACAGTTTGTTCTGGATGCCATCTCCAAGCAATTGGAGGAGAAGAACGTTATGAGGAGTAGTTAGCATGTATTCACCAAGAGGAAGTTATGCCTGGCCAACTTCGTTACCTTCTATGATGGCATCACCAGCTGGGTAGATGGGGGGAGAGCAGTGGATGTCATCTACTTTGACTTTCGCAAAGCTTTCAATACTGTCTCCCATGGCATCCTGCTAACAAAGCTGAGAAAGTGTGGGATAGAGGAGTATACAGTAAGGTGGGTTGAGAACTGGCTGACTAGCTGAGCTCAGAGGTTGGTGATCAGCAGCACAGTGTCCGACTGGAGACCTGTGACTAGTGGTGTTCCCCTGGGGTTGGTGCTGGGTGTGGTCTTGTTCAACATCTTCATCGATGACCTTGATGAGGGAATAGTGTCTGCCCTCAGCAAATACGCCTATGACACTAAGCTGGGAGGAGTTGCTGGCATGCCAGAAGGCTGTGCTGCCATTCAGCGAGACCTGGACTGGCTGGAGAGCTGGGCAGGAAGAAACCAAATGAAGTTTAACAAGAGCAAGTGTAGTGTCCTGCACCTGGGAAGGAACAACTGCATATATCAGTACAGGCTAGGGGATGACCTGCTGGAGAAGAGCTCTAAGGGGAAGGACGTGGAGGTTCTGGTGGAGGAAAGGTTGACCATGAGCCAGCAGCGTGCCCTCGTGGCCAAAAGAACCAATGGGATCCTTGTGTGCATTAAAAGGAGCATGGCCACAAGGTCAAGGGAGGCGATCCTTCCCCTTTACTCTACCCTGGTCAGGTCTCACCTGGAGTCCAGTTCTGAGCTCCCCCCTGCAAAAAAGACAGGGGTCTCCTGGAAAGAGTCCGGTGGAGGGCCACAAAAATGATGCGAAGCCTGGAGCATCTTCCCTATGAAGAAAGGCTGAGAGACCTGGGTCTGCACTCACAAGGGCAGAGTGGAGGGGTACACTCACCTCCCTTTATCTACTGGCAACTCCTCTGTTGATGCAGCCCATGATGCAATTGGCCTTCTGGGCTGCAATCACACACTGCTGGCTCACGTCAAGCTTTTCTTCTACCAGAACCCCCAAGTGCTTCTCTTCAGGGATGATCTCAGTGAGTTCTTCACTGAATCTGTACTTATGTCTGAGATTTCCGTAATCCAGGTGGAGCACCTTGCACTTGGGTTGAACCCAAGTTGAACCTCATTAGGTTCATGTGGGCCCAATGCTCAAGTTTGTCCAGGTCCCTCTGGATGGCATCCTTTCCTTCTGTCTTATCAGCTGTACCACTGTGTCATCTGTTAACTTGCCAAGGGTGCACTCAATCCCACAGTCTGTCATTGATAAAAATATTAAACAGTCCTCATCCCAAGACAGACCCGTGAGGGACACCACTCATCACAGACCTCCACCTAGATACAAAGCCATTGACTACCACTCTCTTGATGTGACTTTCAAGCCAGTTCCTTATTCACTGAATGGTCTACACATTAAGTCCATATCTCTCCATTTTCAAGATCAGGATGTCATGTGAGACCATGTCAAAGTCTTACAGATGTCCAAGTAGGTGGCATTGGTCGGTTTTCCCTTGTCAACTGACAAGGCACTTTCCCATAGAAGGCCACCAGATTGGTCAGGCATGATTTGCCCTTGGTGAATCCATGCTGGCTGTCTCGGATCACCTCTCTGTCTTGCATGTGCCTTTACACTGCTTCCAGGAGGATCTTTTCCATGATCTTTACAAGCACAGAGGTGAGGTTCATGGATCAGTAGTTCCCTGGGTCCCCCTTTCTACTCTTTTAAAAAATTGGACTGATATTTTTTCCAGTCAACAAGGACATCACTTTCTCCCAGAGGCACAACCAGTGTCACTCCTGGCTTGGCTATGGCCAGCATTGGGTCCCTTCTGGAGATAGCTGGAGCTGGCTCTCATCTGACATGGGACAGCTGCTGGGCTCTTCTCACACATGCCACACCTGCAGCTCCCCATGTTACCAAGCCATTGCCATGTAAGCCCAGTAATGCCTAATCCCTGTCTGCCTGGATGATTTCTTTGTAGAGAGAACAGAGAAGTTCATCAAGAAATAAGGATATTTATGCAGCCTTTTACTTCTTGATCTGTAAAAGTCTGTTCCTACTTTCCACATAATTAAAAATGTTGAAGTAAGATATGTGATCAAACAAAAGGTGTTGAACAAGACACAACACAGCATTTTCTGTTTTGTGAGAACAGTTTCTCAACAGCAAAACATAATTTTATCTGCTTGCGAGTTTTTTTGTAACATCTACATTTTATGTATTTTTTTCTTACTCTTTTGTTGTTGTTGTTGTAAAATTAGATAATAAACCCTGAGGTACTGAAGACAGAAATTTAAAAGAAATGGAGAGAGTGTTACGATTGATGTATCAGCATGGAGACAAATATAAATATATATATCTTATAGAAAGACCTCAATGGGACAAAAGAACTCATTACCTGTACTAGATGAAGCATTCTGCAAACATGAAATTTTCAGCCACAAACATAACCACTAGTCCCTTCTCATTGCTAATATCCATTGGCCATGTCACACAAATTTTCTGCCAAGAAGTTCCTGTATTGGTTGTATAGGTGTTGAGTGGCTCCCTCAAGTTGAGCCATCAGTATTAGTCCTTTCTGCTTGTGCTTTATTTTTTATTTTCCCTTTTGCCCTTCCTTTCCTTTTGGTTTGATGCTAGAATATGTTTTGTGCATAGATCTGATGTTTTAAAAATGTCAACAGACCTATTCTTTCTGGAATAGGTATCTTGTCATTATCTGCATACACTTGTTAAGAAACAATATAAATAAATAAAGAAAGGAAAATGATATCATTATATTTATGATATATAATAAAAATAAAATTAAAAAAAGCTAAATGTTACCATATACTTCCTGACGCTTTTCTTCCTGATATAAAAGGAAGGGTCTGAGTTGGTCCAGCACTAGGTTACCAGGTTTATTTTTTTTCTACCCATTTGTCTCTCTGGTGATGTAACTGCTATTTGTAATTGCCAGCTGATCTAAAAATATAATGTGTCTTTTTTTATTTTTTTTTATTATTTTTTTTTTTTTTAAATTTATGGGACTGGTGGTATCACAGGGGAGAACAGGTTTAGCATGTACAAAAAGTGATTTGCCTTGATGCTCTTCAAGAGAAGGATGACAAACAAGAGGTAATGGCAGCATGGTGTTGCTGTGTACAACAGCATGGTCTCCTTGGCCAAAACAATGCTAGAGACACCTGATGGAAGGCACAACCCAAGAACCGCTTTTCAAGGGGATTGCGATACCCAGCAAATGAGTGTATCAAGGAAGGGGGAAAATTATACATTTACAGATGGTACATCCACAAAATGACATCCTGTCTTGGTATTACAGAACCTCCCCTCCTTCACAACCATGCACTTTTCATTGTAGGTGTATTTCCTGAAAACATAGAGAATTTTCTAAACTCAGGCCCTTACATTTGCAGATGTGTATCAGATCCAAAAGTCTGCAAGAAATCCATGTTCTTCTGGATACTGAATGGGTAAATACCATCCAATTCCATCCATTTTCAAGTATCCGTTCTGGAAGAGAATATAAAGAAAAAAAAAAGGCCGGGGGGCCCCCCCCCCCGAGGGGTTTGAAATACAAATTGAGATACAGAAACAGGATTATAAGAATACTTATTGCATTTATTATAGCTTCCATGGTCTAGTGCAGCTTTTGATGTATTGGGTGGGTTTGTAATGTTTGCATTAACTCCTGACATATATTTGTTTCACCTTAAAACATACCATTTTATTATAAACTCTTAGTATAAAAACAATAGTTGAAGATATGAAAACAAATATGTTTACAAGAAAAGTGGTACCTAAAGGTGTCAGAAACCACTGACATGGTTCTACAAAGCATATTCATAGACTATACAAATAAAATTGTTGTGTGAACTCCTGTAATAGTAAAAAGCCATGAAGAACTGTCATAATCAAAGTACTCTAATAATTGAGGCATCTTTATTCATTCTGTTTTGCCTTCAAAAAGGTGTACTGTCCCAGGTAAAATAAAATGGTGACAAAGTGCAGTATGCACTACTACCGTTACATAATTTAGGATAATTTATTCTGTAAGCCACTGTCCTAGGTAGGAAGCAATTTTCCCTTTAACTGAGGAAGTGTGTTAGGTACCATTGCATTATTAAGCTCTGAATCCTCCATCCTTTATGTCTTTGATTTGAACTAAAGGAATTTAAACATACACTGTACACAATTGTTTAAAATAGGTGTGTGTCTTGCTTTAGAAGTGAGTTATGCTGTTTCTGCATAGCTTCTTTCATTTTCTCCACTGATTTTGCCCCACCAAGATTTCCATTTATGAAAGTGCTAAATGAATGGACTTACTTATTTCCCAAATGACATTAAACTTTGCACATGGTAGTTAAACAGTGTCACTGCTGACATTTCTAGGTAACAGAATAATCCATTAAAAAAAGCTGTGGATAAATATAAATCTCATTCTGAGAACCAAAATTGGAGGCCAAAATATGTAAATTTGATGGGCTATTGAGGAAGTTTGAAAGAAAGTAGCCTGTAGATTCTTGCTATTGCACCGTAATATAGTTTCTCTGATTATGTGTTATAATATTTGGTAACCTGAAAGATGATAAAAGAATTGTACCAAGCACCAATATGTGTAAGCCATAATTATCATGTAGGAGATTCAGGAAAAACTGAATTTCACCTTGCATTTTCTGCACACATTTCCATTCTCCTCAGGGAAACCTGATGATTTGGTTACACAGATCAGCTAGTGCATAGAAATAATTTTGAGAGACTTGTGTCCCTTAGAGCATGCTATTTACTTAGGTAATTTCCTTTTAAATGCATTTATACATACGGGTTGTTTATGCCAGTTAATATGGTATAAAGCACTTGAGTGTTTCAAACAACTGTTTATGGGTCTCAAACTACTAGTCAACCTTCTCTAAAATAACATGATGGATTTGGTATTTATTATGGAAACTTTATCTGATTATGATAATTAATGTTTATTAATAAACTTTATTAATGAACAGATATGGCAGTATTAATCTTTCATCTTCATAGAAAATTTGTAATACAAAATATTTTTATTAATGATAGAAAAGAGACAGTGTTCTAGATGAACTCCATTTCTGATAAAGGGTAGTTCATTATAAATTGGAGCATATGTAGTGCATATATGGAAGAAGCAATTTCTTTGGTAATCCATAGAAGACATGATGGAAGAAATTATTGTTGTGAAATGTCATGGGACACTATGATGGACAACACTGTCTATTCTAATAAATGTATCTTATTGTTTTCTTTAATTTTGCTAAAATGTGATTTTTTATTTTTTAGAAAAAAAATAAAAATATGTTTCTCAAGTCTAACATTATGTATCCATCATTGATAGCAGTTGAACATAAAATGGTTTCTTCCAGTAATATATTGCCCATAATGAAGATTCAGCATCAAATGAGTAAATTGAGAACCACAATTCAAAAGGAAAAAAAACATCTTCACTTCTCAGACAGATGACCTGTTTGCTGAAATAATACAAGAACAAAAGAGGAAAAGTACACCACTGTAGTAAAAAGAGATGTCTGAATATACACAGGGAGCTAAATTGCACACTGACACAGAAAGTACAGTTTTCACAGGTGACAATCATGGAATAAATATACATTATTTTTATACTACAGATACAATTTAATAATATAAAGTTATTAAACTTAGAGGAAAACTTTATTACTAAGTATTTTTAAGTTATTATTTTAATTATAAAAGATCATTTTGCTTATAGAACCAGTTGCTTTTCAAGAGAGTTGAAGATGAACATTTAATTTACCAATTTGATTTTCCCCAGTAAATTTGGGAATCCGGCAATGCAATTTGTGTTAAATATTAGAAGAATGGATGCTTACAAACTACTGTCTGAAAACAGCAAAGATACAATGGAAGATATTCTCTTTGAATTCAATTGTATTTAAGCAAACTGATTTATTTGCACAAAACATTGTCTGCTGAAATATCAGCCGTCGTCACCCAGTGTACTCTTAGTGATGTATAGTTCAGGTAGGAAGTCAATTTTAATTAGATTTGGATTTTCATTTTTTTTTGCAAAACATTTAAGCCACTTTGCTGCCAAATCAGTAACTGTCAATTGTTGATTTAATTTTCCTTGCCAAAGACTCAACTAAAATTCCACGTGTAACAGACAACATGTTAAGTACACAGTGTTAACCACTTCACAGATCCATTATGTTAATATATCACTCTTCTTTCTTTATCTGATAAAATGAAGTCAACTGAGAAGTTTTTCATATATTAACTGTAAATTACACTTAGCTTAGCTAATAAAATTTTATTGTCGTGGAACTGTTTTCCACTTTACATGCATTTGGGATATTGAAATGTAAATTATTGTAAGATACCTCTATCTCATTATAGATGTCTGAGCAAATGAAATTTACATGATTGAAAAAAAATGAAAGTATGCTCTAGGGATACCAAGATCTATCACTTATCCCACAATAATCATGTAATTTCAGATGAAGAAAAAGACAGAGAAAAGCAGTCCTTAATCTCAATTGGCAGTTGTAAAATTCCAATTTTATGAAGATTTCTTGGAAATAAACAAACAAAAAAAAAATCTGACTTGTTTCCATCGTTGTTATGGAGGCTAACCAATAAACCATAGCCTAATTTTATTTATTATGAACTATTGTATTAAGGGTATTTAAAAATAAGATGACACTGCAACTCCATATAATAGTTAATGGTTTAAAATAATATTTCAGCAGTTCTTCCTCTGTTTTAGTTTAGAAATGGTGCAGATGAAGTCACTACAAGCATGTACCAGTCGAGATATCTTTGCAGAATACATTTTAGAAATAGTGCCACATACTTTAGTATATGTGTAGTAACTGTGTAGTAATTATCGCAGTGAAAATACTTAAGGCTTCTTGGCAATTGAAGTCATTAAAGTTAATGACCAGGAGTAGAATAAGCACTATAAAATAAATAAATCGATTAATAAATAATACCACCACCATAATGAACAAATTATTCTTAATTGTAAAGATTGCAAATGTTGTATTTTATTCGTAGATGTAAATTACCTAAAGTACCTTCACTCCTCTCTCTATTGACACTGTATCTTCGTATGATGCATTCCACAGTGCTCTTTTTCACGTGGAGGGTGATTGAGTCAGTTCTTACAGGGGATACAGTTTTAATAATACTGTACACTATAACTCTATTTCTTACCTATAAACTAGCTGGATTTTCTAATAATATCACAACTCATCCACTTGGCAATGACTCATGTCAACTTTCTTTTACAGTAATGCAAAATATCTAAGCTCTACAACTCTGCATGTTACACATTCTAGTGGTTAGGCAGTGAGACTTCAGGGTGCAATCTGTAAACCTGAGAGGTGCACAGAGGCTATGCAGAACATTTGGACAACTAGGCAGCTTCAAATTACACCAAGAACCAATTTATTTAGTGTAATCCAACACACACTAAACCCAAGTTTGGAACTTGTTTATGCATTTTGTCCAGAAGGAATTTATGTAACAAAAGAAATAGTAAGTAGAAAATTATTGGACCTATTGGAATAGCTCACTGTAGAAGACAATATGTATAGGAGATGCAGGAAAACTTAAATCCTGAGCTTCTTTAAGTCTTTCAGATACATATTGTTTAGCAAATGTAAATAAGAAATAAATGACTTGCAGAGTTCACTCAAAAGTTTGTTGCCTCATAAATGTGTTTAAAGAGCCATAGTTTTACATTAACATGTCCAAGTTACAAATAGTCAATTCCACTGCTTTAGATTTTGCTGGGTCTCACAGAGAGCATATTGACATGTACATGATGTAACAATTTTCTTATATCAATGGAAACACTTTATAAGAAGCTACTCTAAGTTCATTTCTAGCCTACTTGTTAGTATTACTGAAAAATGGGAAGGGCTATATTACCTTCTTGATTTCTCTCAAATGTTTTCTGTACTTGAAGCAATTCACAGATTTGTTTATTATGATATTTTTGATTTGTGGGTGGCAAGAAAATACTTTAAGGTAAGAATCTGAACTTCATATTTGTTGGCTAATTATTTTTATTATCAGTCATTCTATTTGTTTATTATTTGGCAGACTCAGCCAGAAGCCAATTTATCTCATGGAAGTAAATAAAAAAGCGAAACATTGTATTTACACGGAAAAGTTAAAAAAAAAAAGAAAAAAAAAAGAAAAAAAAAGGTTCCCTTTCTGATATATTCACGTATTCACAAATGAATTTCTTCTTTGGATGTGCCATTTTGACAACTGCATTGTACTAATGAGGAGAAAGTACATGAATGCAGTATAGGCTATGGTATTTTCAAGTCTAAGTGTTATCCAGACTGTATTCCAACATACCCCAAATACGTTCTAAAGTTAGCTGATTTAGAAGTAAGGAGTTGTGGTGGTTTTACCTTACTGAGCAGCTAAACTCCAACAACTGTTTTCTCACTCCCTCTCCTCAAAGGAAAAGAGGGAGAAAATACAACGGAAAAGGCTCAGGGCTGAGATGAGGAAGGGGAGATCACTCACCAATTATTGTCACAGGAAATACATACTCAGCATGGGGATATTAACAAAATTTATTGCCTATCACTAGCAGACTAGAACAATGAGAAACTAGAAGCAAACTAAAAACACTTTCCCGCTCCATTCACCCTCTTCTACCTCCTTCCTCCCAGAGAAGCATAGGGGACTGGGAAATGGAGGCGGTGGTCAGTCCCTAACACTTCATCTCTGCTGCTCCTTCACAGTCTTTGTCTGCCCCTGCTCAAGCATGGGGCCCTCCCACAGGATGCTGTCCTCCCCAAACCGATCCTGTGTGGGCTTCCCACAGGCAGCAGCTCTTCAAGAACATCTCCAACATGGAGCAAGACAACAGTTCAGATCATTAATAACCTGCTGAATATCACAGAATCACAAAACAACTTGGGTTGGAAGGGACCTTAAAGAATATCTAGTTCCAAGCCCTCTGCCATGGGCAGGGATTCCACCTAGTCAGTTTGCCAGGGGCCTTGTCCAACCTTGTCGTGAACATCTCTAGAGATGGGACATCTACAACTTCTCTGGGCAACCTGGTCTGGTGCCTCACCACCATCAGAGTGAAGAAATTCCTCCTAGCATCTAATGTAAATTTCCCCTCTTTAGTTTAAAACATTACCCTTTGTCCTATCATTATTTGTCAGAGCAAAAAGTTGCTCTCCATCTTTTTCATAACACTCCTTCAAGTACTGAAAGGCTGCAATGAGGTCTCCCTCGAACCTTCTCCTCTGTAGGCTGAACATCCTCAGCTCTCTCAACCTTTCTTCATAGGAGAGGTGCTCCAGCCCTCTGATCAACTTCATGATCCTATACTGGACCTGCTCTAACAGGTCAACAACCTTCTGTTCTGGGGGCCCCAGACCTGGATGCAGTACTTCAAGCAAGGCCTCACAAGGGCAGAGTGGAGGGGTACACTCACCTCCCTTTATCTACTGGCAACTCCTCTGTTGATGCAGCCCATGATGCAATTGGCCTTCTGGGCTGCAATCACACACTGCTGGCTCATGTCAAGCTTTTCTTCTACCAGAACCCCCAAGTGCTTCTCTTCAGGGCTGCTCTCAGCAAGTTCTTCACTCAGTCTGTACTTATGTCTGAGATTTCCATGATCCAGGTGGAGCACCTTGCACTTGGATTTGTTGAACCTCGTGAGTTTCACATGGGCCCACTATTCTAACTTGTCATGGTCGTCTGGAGAGGTTCTGAATGACTGGAGGCTTGCTAATGTGATGCCAATCTATAGACGGATAGTAAAGAGGACCTGGGGAACTACAGGCCTGACAGCCTGACCTTGGTGTCAGGAAAGGTGATGGAACAGGACATCTTGAATGAAATCACACAGCATGTGTGGAACAACATTGGAATCCGGCCCAGCCAGCATGGGTTCATGAAAGGTAAGTCCTCTCTGACCAAGCTCTTCTCCTTCTACGACCAGATAACCTGCCAGGTGGATGAGAGAAAGGCTGTTGAAATAGTTAACCTAGAGTCCACCAAAGCCTTTGACACGATCTCCCACTGTTTTCTCCTGGAGAAGTTTGAAGAGGTACACTCTTGGATGGTTAAAAAACTGGCTGGACAGCTGGGCCCAGAGGGTAGTGGTGAACGAAGTAAAATACAGTAGTGCTCCCCAGGGGTCAGTGTTGGGGACATTATTTATTGATGATTTGGATAAGGGAATTGAGTACACCCTCTGTAAGTCTGTAGATGACACCATGTTGGGAAGAAGTGTCAATCTGCTGGAGAACAGGAAGGTCATGCAGAGGGACCTGGACAGGATGGGTCAATAGGCAGAGTCCAATGGGATGAGGTTCAACATGGCTGAGTGCTGGGTCCTGCACTTGGCCAAAACAACCCCATGCAGTGCTACAGGTTTATGACAGAGTGTCTGGAAAGCTGTGCAGAGGAAAAGGATTTGAGGGTGTTG
>NC_048926.1:58539853-58546925 GCF_011077185.1 Oxyura jamaicensis | reverse complement strand
CAACACCCTCAAATCCTTTTCCTCTGCACAGCTTTCCAGACACTCTGCCATGGTAGCTTTATTCAGGTGGGTAGCCAAGTTCCACCACAGCTGCTCTCCCAGTCTGCCTTCTCAAAGGGTAAGGGATAGAAAAAATGACACAAAGAGCTCAAGGTTTGAGATAAGGATGATTTAATTAAAGCAAAAATGAAGAAGGGAAAAAAGAAGAAAAATATAAAGGCCACATGGAAGAACAGAGAGAGAAACAGTTACTGTCTACTTTCCATCAACGAGCGATGTTTGGCCATGTCATGGGAAGTAGGCTCTCAATATGCGTAGCTGTTGTTTGTGAGGACAGATGTTTCCACAACAAAAGCCCTCACCTCTCCTTCCACTTTCCCACCTTTTACTGTTGAGTGTGACACTATATGGCATGGAATAACCCTTTGGTCGATTAAGGTCAGCTGCCCTTGTGATGTCCTCTCCCCATCTCTTTCACACTCCTAGCCTGCTGGCTCTTGATGGGTTGGAGGGAGTCCTGATGTGGTGCCAGTATTGTGCAGCAATAGACAAAATACGAGTGTGATACCTGTGCTGCTCCTCTTCTAGCTATAAGTGCAGAGTACAGCATTGTATAGGCTGCTGCAGGGAAAGTTAACTTCATCCCAGCCAGACCCAGCGCATCTGCCCCATGCCTGTAACATTGCATATCTCTATATATTCCATCAGAATATCACCATTAATGGGTGTTGACAAGAGGTTTAACCAGGGATAAGAAACAGCCCCACAAATCCTACCCTCCCCCCCAACTCCTCCCTCCCAACCTCCTCTCACTGTGAAATGTGCTACCACTGCTGGGTGACAGCCCCCTTTGAGTAGGCAGCACAACTGATGCAGAATGTGTTGTTGCTGCCTATGAAGACAGTCCATTCCATCAGGCTTACAGATGTAAATGCATGGTGCATATCTGTGATGCAGAATCCAGCCTTACTGAACATAAGATTGAGAGTTCTTTTTTCATTTGTGGAGCCCAGTACATGACACAAAAATCGCTATGTGAGGCCCTTGAAAAAGGAACAAATATTTTCTAGGAAATGCTTCATAGTTCTTGACTATACTTCATACAATATTGATACATATATAGCTACAAGAGATAAAAATCCAGGTCTAAGTAAATTATATCAAAGTTACAGATAGAAACTCAAAAAAACCCCTTTCTGGTTTGGGATGTCTGAAGCTGATAAGCTGAAAGAAATGTTCTGCTTTTTATTTTCAAGAGTTTTAAGGTTCCTCTGAGTACTCTTTATTGACATCTCATCAAAAAACAAATCCTATAAAACCTTTAATTCAGTTTTAACCATTTTATTAGAGGTTGGAACACCACTGATGTTTTTGGAAATTTAAGTAGTCTAAGGTAGATGATTAGGTTACTGGTTTTGCTCTAATGGTTCATTGAGGCTATGTCCAAAAAGTGGGACCTGATTCCTAGCTCCATGAATAAATCGATGTTTTGGACATATGATGACATGCTGAGAGCGCATCTAGCAGCAAGGTTGCACCAGGGCAGGCACCAGGCACAGGGACTCTGTGATAGTAGACAAGGTGCTCATACTGGACAGTAGGGATAACAACTCACACTCCCCAGAGAGCAATGCCCTGCCCTCACATACCGACTAGCAGAACTACTCTAGGGACAATGATGGTATTAATCAAATAAGTTATTTTATCTGCAATGTTATCCTGTATGTAGCTGTATCCTGTATATAGAGATGTTTAATGAGATAAATCTGGTAATTTTAATGAACTTTTCTACAGAAACAAACTAAGATATGAGTAAATTTCCGTTTTTTTTTTTTTTTTTTTTTTAATATATAATATTATTTATTTATTTTTATTTTTATTTTATTTTATTTTATTTTATTTTATTTTATTTTATTTTTTCATTATGCCAATTAAGAAAGAACACTTCTGGTCTTGTGAAAACTAAAGTGATTAAAGCAAATGCAGTAAGTCGACTTAGAGCTGTGAAGTACAAACTGTACAGAGCACACAAAGTTCCTCTACGTTGTCCACATTGAACAATCATTTTAGCAAATGGTGAATTTGGCTTTAGGGTTGTTTGTGACTTTTCCTGACTCTTATGTATTAAATACATAATAGGATGTGGAAACTCAAGAATAAGGAATTCACTGAATAAGTAGAAAAATTCTCCCTGTAATTATAACTAAGTAGTGTAGAAAACAAGAAAGTTATTTTAACTTTGCTGTTGTTGTTTTTATTTTGTTTTATTTTGTTTTCAACTACTTAACAAATATTTATTGTAGGGCATCAAGATCAACTATGACGGACATTATTCTGTTTTGGATGGGACTGGAGAAAATATTTAGTGTGTTATAACAGATAAGATAAATTACAAAAAAAAAAAAAAACAACAAAAAAAACAACAACAACAACAAAAAACCACTTCTGTCATTTAATGGCTTTTCCCACACACAAAAGAGAAAAAAAAGAAAAAGAAAAAAAAAGAGGAAAAGAAAAAGAAAGAGGAAAATGAAATGAAAAGGTAAAGGAAAAAAAAAAAAAAAAAGGAAAAATAAAAGGAAAAGGAAAAGAAAAACAAAAAAACAACAACCAGAGAAAGACATGATACACCAGGAAGTGGAAGATTTTTTTTTACTTGTCTGGGAAAATAGACTCATGAAGCAATAAACAAGCCAATTATGACTATAACTATGGTGTCAATTGTCTTATAATGACTTTTGTCACTATTAGACACTGCTGGAATAAGTCTACTTAGATCTTGATTCAGTTTTGGAGTGGACTTTTCAATGAGAAAATAACATTAATTTTATATTTCCATATGGCAGCGGACCTGAATAAAGAAATGCCACTGATTTTGTCAGCTTTGCCAGCAGTCTTTGATTCTGTTGATCATAATGTTTTGTTTATCTTACTGAAGTGCCTTGTAGAGACAAAGTTCTCATTTCTGAAGTCTTTAAGACTCTCAATTAAGTTATGAGGAGCTCTTCAATGCAACAGTTTGTAGAGTTTGTTATTCCTTATGTTCAGGATACAAAAAGTTATACAAACTTCATACTGTCTGTGATCTTTAACCAGACTTAGGAAAATTCCATGGCAGCAGATACATAGTCCTGCAATAAGGCCATCCTTCTCAGTACCAGTCTCTATGTAAGTTGACAACTGGGTTATCAACATTAATACCACAATTTGTCTAAACTACATGTACCTCTCCTTCAGAATGTCCGTTATAGGAACAATTCTCAGACATATTACATAGCCCAATATCACACTTTGCCATTAGCTATTTATGCCCTTGCTTTGTGGGTAGATTTATCTTGCCTTTTCTGATGATCACATTTGACATTCTGGTGTAGTAAAGTGACTGGAAAAAGAAAAGCCTTGATTTAGTCAGTATGTAGAAAGACCAAGGAGGAAAAAAGTCTGTTCTAGCAATATATTAGTTTGGAAAGGGTCCCCCCCTTGAAGAACCCTCAAGAGTTCTTCAAGATTGCAAATAGGGATTTATACAACAGACTGGATCAGTTAACAAAGAAATAATAGGTAAGTCACATTTCTTAAAGCTTTATTCTTTGTAGAACACACAGTAGAACAGAGAGAGTTATTCAAAGGATGATTATTCTAAGTCAAATTTAATGACTCTGTCTCCATATTTCTGTTGCTCCAGCAATGTTGTTTTGACTTGAGGACATTAGCCAGTTATAAAAAACATTTCTGGATTCTCCTGGAATATAGAACTGATAGAAGTTCAAAATGTTCAAGACCATTTCTGACATGTAAAAAACAGAGGCTTAATATGTTTAGACCTACTGGAAAGTGAAGGTTGTTTAGATACCTATGTAAATTCCAGAAATAGTCTGAAAAATGTTTGTTTGTTTGTTTGTTTGTTTAATTCTTTTGCCTTCCTGATGTAAGCAACATTTGGAAAGAGCAACAAGTTCAGGAAGACGAAAAAATCCCCCTAGTACAGTGTAGGATAAATAAGTGTCACACACTGTTTTCTGCATAAGAAAGGTGGGAGAAATGCCATTTAGGCTTATGAGATAGTTCTCTCCCCACTGCTCTCCTCCCTCTCAACATTGTAAATTATAAGGTAGTTTAAAATATAGTACTTCTATGACTTCTTAACTTCAGGTCCAGAGACCAGTCCAGAATTTTCTTCTGGACTGCATTTAAAACACAGAAATTCTGAGTCGTAAAATACTATGAATCACCGGTCTTTTAAAGCATGTGGTGCTGTGTTTATTTCCACACTGGGAAAAGAGGACATAAAACTAAAATGCATCATATAACAGACATCATATTCATTAAAAACAACAACAACAACAACAACAACAATATGAGAGATGTCAGGTCCCAAGAGACCTATACAGAGGGAGATGCTTTATTTAAAGGTATTTTTTTTTTTTTTTTTTTTTTTTTTTTTTTGCTTTTCTCAAATTTCTGAAACATAAGCAATCTGTTTTTTTTGCAGGAAAGATGTGTCTCCTTTTAATCAATAAGATTTAGTACATTTCCTTGCAAATACCAATAAAATTCTCAGTAATGATCATTATTCTAGTGTTTATTTTTTCTTTAGGCTGTTTTATTGGTGACATAATGAATGTTGAATAAGTTTTTGTAAAAAAAAAAACATACTAAGTGCTTATGAAAAATGAAGGACTAGCATCACTTTGAATAGGATATTTTATGCATCCAAACATTGTAAAGACCAGAATGTTAACATACATCTTTTACTTATATATTTCTAAGTCTATTGTAAACCAAAATTTGCAACAATGCATAGTTTGTGGCAGATAAAAATTATTGCTATTTTTCTGTATTGTTCTCCAGTAATGTGAGGAAAATCTGATGAACAGTGAATGTGGTCTAGGAAATATTAATTTTGTGGGGAATTAAAGCAAAAAAATGTTTGCAAATAACTTGGTCAAAATAAAAATAAAATATTTCAAACACTGAGATATTTGAATAGAACAAAAGTTTTAATTCTGGAAATGTTATTTCCTCTTGAAATCTAAAAATCAAAGCTTTTAGGTTTACATCAGTTCACTGCATTCCATTATATAAAAAAATAATATAAGAAATAATGCTAAGAACATAGAATAACATATGAACCAAAATAAAAACATTGAGATGATCAATATATATATATATATATATATATATATATTTATAATTTAAACCCAGGCATTGGAAAGACTCAGTTTCCATTCACGTTCAGTCAATTTCTCTTATTCCTTGTATTTGAAAAAAAAATCCTTGTCTGCATTGGAGGCCTATGCATAGAAAAGCTTGTCATGCATTGCAGTGTAGAAATAGAAAATATAAGGGATGAACCTGGCCCTACTAAAGCTAAAAACTAAAGAGAGCAACCAGAGTAAAGAACTGTATACATGAGAGGAGGACCCTCCTCTCCCCCCTTCCGCCTATCCACCTCTTCCACACCCCCCCCCCCTTTTTTTTTTTTTTTTTTCTCTTTCACATTTTAACTGAAGTTTACAAATAAGCATAAGAAGGCAGGAATACAGTCCCACAGAATTTCTGTTCCCATTGATTAAATGCCTTTATCCTTAAAGTAGCCCCATGTAGCTATGTTGTAAGTTTAAGCTGAAGTTTAAGTTGAAGTTTATCAAAATTATTGATGGATCTATGATACATTCTTTTGATGCTTTGGTATTCACTACACATTCAGATTATTCAAGATTTTATTATTATTATTATTATTATTTTGTGAAATAAATATGTACAAAACCCTCATCATTGTGAAAATAAATAATCTAAAAGTAAACAGTAAACTAAATGTTTTGCATCACTTTGGTCTGTTTTAGTAGACTCAGACAAGGTTTTCCTTTGAAAAGACAAATTAGATGAAGAGCATACTCTGCATTCCAGTAGAAATTTAGTCTGGGTGCTGGGTTTATGCAAGGTTTTATTATTTGCCGTGACAGTGGTAATGTCAATGTTTCAACCATTTTTTGTTTGTTTGTTTGTTTTGTTTGTCAGTTTTTTGAAACAGCTATATTCTCATGCATTGTTCTATGTGCTACCTCATTACAAGTGAAAGAAACCAAGCAGAGGCCTTGGTCTTTGCCTCCATCATCTACACATGGTGATCAGAATTACAGTCTGTGATCTAAAGAAAATGATAATTGTCAAATATTCTGTTAACAGCACATGTACAAAAAGAATATCAAAAGTCTCACTCTCCAGAATGCTTTTCTAAAGTAACCCAAATTATTTCTACTGCTATATGTCACTTAACACTTCTAATTTCATTACTTTATTGTGATTTATAGTTAGGGACTGTCATATACTGGGTTTATCCAAATGCAAATGCATTGATGTTTTCAGGTAGGAACTTCCCTAAATAGAAATAGTACTTATCTGTACTCCAGTAGAGAAGGGGAAAAGGAAAACCAGAAAGTAAAAAGCACAACAATTGAGGCAAAATAGCTAAAGACAGAAGAAAGAATATTCAAGTAATATTATTTTGTCAACGAATAGGAGAAAGCATGAAAGAAAAAAGGAAAGCATGAAAGAAAGCAAGCATGAAAGCAAGCAGGAAGGAAGGAAGGAAGGGAGGAAGGAAGGAAGGGAGGGAGGAAGGAATGAAGGAAGGGAGGGAGGAAGGAATGAAGGAAGGGAGGGAGGAAGGAAGGAAGGGAGGGAGGAAGGAAGGAAGTAATGAAGAAAGAAAGCAAGAAAGCAAGCAAGCAAGCAAGAAAGAAAGAAAGAAAGAGAAAGAGAAATAGAAAGAGAAAAAGAGAAAGAGAGAGAGAAAGAGAGAGAAAGAGAGAGAGAAATGGAGAGAGAAATGGAGAGAGAAATGGAGAGAGAAATGGAGAGAGAAAGGGAGAGAGAAAGGGAGAGAGAAATGGAGAGAGAAATGGAGAGAGAGAGAAAGAAAAGAAAAAAGAAAGAAAGAAAGAAAGGAAGAAAGAAAGAAAGAAAGAAAGAAAGAAAGAAAGAAAGGAAAGAAAGAAAGAAAGAAAGAAAGAAAGAAAGAAAGAAAGAAAGAAAGAAAGAAAGAAAGAAAGAAAGAAAGAAAGAAAGA
>NC_048926.1:58538251-58539753 GCF_011077185.1 Oxyura jamaicensis | reverse complement strand
AAACCTTGGAAGATTTCATTGTTATTCTGAGATCCTCAATATCCCACTATCTGACTATCCAGAAAGACTGTATTTGTCTGTCTTTTATAGTTCATAAAGATAAAAATCTCTAAAGGGAATAAAAATTACACCTATTTTCATTGCATCCTGCAATGAAAATTTTCAACCACAAATTCATATATAGAAAGTAATGCTACTCACCACTACTGAAAGGTTTTAGATGTGTATATACAAAAGTGTATATACAAAATCTTATCAACAACTGTAATTTTAAATGACAATATTTTTACGTTTGCTTAAATAATAAATGCTTTATTTTTATTTTTTGTTTTTTTAACGGTATTTATTCAACTTATTCTTCTCCAGCGTATATATTTTCAGTCTTATTTTATTTACTTAAATCCTATTCCATTTACTTAACCATTATTTTCTTGGGCTATTAAAAAAAAACAAAGAAGGTTAATTCATTATTCTGAGATATGAAAAATTATTTATTTATTATCTACTTTGAAATACACAAATGGGAATATATGAATTCTCATGTGGCTTTCTTTTAGATCCAGATTCTGTGCTGTAAAGGAAATATTTGATGAATGAGGATTTTTTCCTCTTTTCTTTTCTTTTTTTTTTTTTTTAATTTTAATTGGAGAGATTTAGGTTGTCAATACACAGATACTGTTTCCAAAATACCTCTTTAAAGCTCTGTTAATATTTTGAATTAATATTAAAAAGCTTTTGCTACCTTTTTAGTTAAACAAGGTCCTAGGCTCCACGCCTATGGCAATCAATATGTTTTCTGTTCTTTATTCAGAAATGAAAGAAATAAGTCTACTTGTAAGGCAGCATGATATGAAATGATGATCTCACACACATACATGAGAGCAAAAAATTTTAAAATTGTGCTGACTTTCAAACCTCTTGTGAAGCTTGCATTTTTTGATTCGCTATGATGTATATGAGATACTTTGTAGCATTCCTAAATGCTACAAAGTGTTAATTTTGTAGCATTCCTAAATGCTACAAAGTGTTAATTTATTCTGAACATAGCATGTGATATTTTGCTTTGCTTGCATGACAAGATTACTGCATTGCAATGAGGTGACCAACCTTGTGCTGACAGTACAGATTTGGATGTATCTGATCTACTTTAACAACAAGCAGAAACAACTTAGCCTCATTTTCCCTGGAAGGCTTTGAATCCACTGTCTCTACCAGAACTCAGTGTTTCATACATGTATGACCATACCCTAATAGTGGTGAGTTCTTCCAAAATTCATATAAAACTCAGATATACCCTTGAGTTTTTTATTAGTTTTAAAAAGTTTGTCTTGAAATATCGCTTGCTCAAGCTTCCAAAATCTATCTATCTACCTATCTATCTATCTACCTACTTATCTATCTACCTATCTATCTATCTACCTATCTACCTACCTATCTATCTACCTACTTATCTATCTACCTACCTATCTACCTACCTATCTACCTACCTACCTATCTACCTA
>NC_048926.1:58515947-58538241 GCF_011077185.1 Oxyura jamaicensis | reverse complement strand
CTACCTACCTATCTACCTACCTATCTACCTACCTACCTATCTACCTACCTATCTATCTATCTACCTACCTATCTACCTATCTATCTATCTACCTACCTATCTATCTACCTATCTACCTATCTATCTATCTACCTACCTATCTACCTACCTATCTATCTACCTACCCATCTACCTACCTATCTACCTACCTATCTACCTATCTATCTACCTATCTATCTATCTACCTGTCTATCTACCTATCTATCTATCTACCTGTCTATCTACCTATCCATCCATCCATCCACCTATTTATTTAAAATCTTCTGAAGATGTATGTTCTATATTTTGAGTGATAACAGAATGACTTAGATTGGATGGAACATCTGAAAAACCACCTAAAGCATGTTTTCTGGGTTCATACCCAGAGATATATCTGAAGACAAAAGGACAGCCAAAGGACTTACCTTTTTGTTTGTTTGTTTTTGTTTTGTTTTCCCAATTTTCTAGTTACCTAGTGAGAAAATAATATACAAACATACTTGTATTTCCTGACTATTGCCAAAATCATAATCAAAATAGTGTATAGATGAATACAAGCAAAATAGTAGAATAAGCACGTAAATCTTAACTCATGTCCCATCCTCTCTTTCTGTTGCAGGGCACAGTAAAATCAGTCTTTCTGAAATATACGTGCCTACTATCATCAACTATAGTACTTTAATAAAGTAATCAAAATAAATCACTATTATCTGAATAATTTACATTTTCCTGTGAATTCCAGTTATGTTTTCTTGCCTGATTACTTACACAGACCAAATGGGAGATTCAGGAGATTTTGCTTTAAAAGCCCATTGCAGATCACAAGATGAATGGTCTGCAATCAGGTTGAAATTGTTAATGTTCTTCAAACAACTCATTCCCTTTCACTGAGGGAGTCACTTTGCAATGATGACTTGCTGAGAACCTTTAAATATCGTTTATTGAAAGAGCTACTAAATGGTGGCTGTTTCTGAAAATCAGTTTGATTTGCCTACAAATTAAAGGTCGGATAAACTGACCACTGTGAAACTGAAAACATTGGTGGTATCTCTTTTCTCTTCCTTGCTTTAACATGGTTTAGGTTAAGACAAATTTTTACCTTTCAAGGACTAACTCAGAAGCACACAATGTACAGAATCTACAAATGTAAGTTAAAAATGTAAGTTAAAAAATCAAGCATATGAAGGACACATATTTTGAGGTACTTAAAGTGCTCACATACAAATTATTTGACTTAGAAATAGCTGAAATGACCATATCAGCAGTTTCAAGAAGCTATTTTATTTCAACTGGCTTTAGTAAGGATGAATGCCTGGAAAACTGCCTTAGATAAGAAGATTAGGTGTGAAAAATGCATAAATGCTCCAGAGTATAAAAAAGGCCTTATTCTTCCTTGTCTCTAACCAGGCATTCATATGTAATATAGGTAAACTAACATATCTAACATAGGTAAACAGAGGTCCTTGAAAGATTACGTGAGCATTATTAGAATAAAAAGTTGTGATAAGTAGTAACAACGGGAGACAGTTCTGCTGTTTTTAACTGTTATTCAATAAAACTGGAATCCATGTTCTTAGTCACAGAGTTAGACTGGAAAGAATGCATGTTATCATTCTTTCTAGATTTATTTCTGAATTAAAGTTCCTCTGCAATGTGTAGTTAAAACTTTTAAAGAAAATTTACATTTCATTTAAAGAAAATAATTTGCTTAACATAATTTATACATTTTGCAATAGTTTATGAATTTGTATGAATCATGGAGCTGTCAACATAAAAGCCTCTCTGTACTCTTTCCAATATACTGGGGGAGTGTTTGTCTTGTGTGATGTACAGAAGATGTCAAGGAAGCATTTATGGCAATAAATCTTCACAGAAACATGAAGAATCCACCTCTTATTGAGCTACTTTTCACAATATTTTGTCTAACAAGTATCATCTCGAAGGTAAAGTTCAAAGTTGATTCTGAAGGTAGGTGCCAGTGTAACTCCATGAAAATCTCAAACACATTTAGAGTGAAGCACATAATTCTTCAGATGTATCCAGTAAATTATCTAGTAAATTGCAGTATGTTTCCTATGCAATTTATATATATATATATATATATAATATTTTACATTGCATGAAATTACAAATCCATCTCTCATGTATAATTGCCCATCTACTTCCACGGAAAGCATGGGCTTGTTAAGATAATTGCATGATTATGCAAACTTTAAAGATAATAAAGCAGAACCCTGTGAATGTGCAACCAATCACAGCTGCTCTGATTGTGCATATGTAGCCAATCAGATCTGTAATTAGAAGAAACACAGAAAATGAAGAACAAACACTTTTCATAAGACAAAATTGCAATAAGAGTTCTTTGTTACCTTGTTTCCTTTTTTTTTTTTTTTTTTTAACAAAAATTTTTGCCACCACGTAAATGAGTCAGAAAGTGGCTATGCAAATACAGTATTGACTAGTTTGTACATTATTTGTTTTATTAAAAAGAAAAGACAAAAACAATTCACCATCCAATTAAATGATATTATTCATTGATAAACTAACCGATGAGGATAAAAAACAAAAAAATACAATGTGTGTGAATAAGCATACAAACTATTTCTGATTTTGCATGACACTGTCCTGTGTAACATGTATCTCAGGCATTTGCTGCTATTAACAGTGTTGGTATCTATGAAAGTAAATTAATGTTATAATTGCTACCAAGGTGTTTACTGAAAATTATAACTTTCCAGATTTTACCTGTACTTAACTACAGCTAATAAGGTGGATTCAACATTTTGCTCTTCCTTTCCTTCATGTTTCCTTCATAAAATACTCCTTTCAAAATAATTTGGGACCTTGAACAGCAAATAAGTATAACCAAATAAAAAGCAGAGGGAGAAGGGATAAAATCAAGTACAAAACCCACTAGTATTCAGACACTAGTGGTCTGAATCTGTGGGTTCTCTGGAGAAATGATTTCAAGGAATGTGTAGTAACTTTACTGTCAGCTAGTAGAAGTAATTATGTGGGTAAATCACACGGAGAAAAACAGATAAACATTTGTGGTACAGTCTGGCAAAATGGGAAAGGCTGGTGTTAATGGAAGAGCAGAGATGACAAGTGCTACAGGAGTGCAATAGCAATGTTAAAAGGGAATGAAGTACAGAAGCATGAAGTTTTAATTTGCAACAATTGAAAAGGTGATGGAGGAAACCAAATAAATTATTTGATCATGTCAGTGTAATGGACAAGGTAGATGATTCTGACAAATGCTAGATATGTAGGTGTATCATTAAAAAGGAAGGAGCTCATACAAGTTTCACTGGGCTGCTTGATTTAAAAAAAAAAAAAAAAGAAAAAAAAAGAAAAAAAAAAGAGGAAAATGTGCTCAGTGTAAGTTGAAAAGAAAGAGCAAACAGTTTTGAATTTATAATTTTAGAATTCATATCAATTCCATTATCATCTATAAAATGTCACACACTAAACTGGGGATATTTAAGAATGGTTTTATGCATTACAATTAATGTGCTTGGTATCATATGACTCACATCGTTATTGGAGAGCATATGTTCCTTTACTACAAATCAGCACTCTCAAAAGCTCAAAGGCAAATCATGTATACAATGCCAGAATAATTTTATATATGGCATAAGCATAGTTTAAATATTTGTGGAATTGTAATTTATGTATTAAAAAAAAAAAATGAGATGTTAAGTTTATTTGTTTGTTTTGTTTTGTTTTATCTTTTTTGGTGTTCCATAAGTTTATCTTCTCCTTGCTCTTATGTTTCAAGGTGTAATATCCTCTGAAGTCAATGGACCTGATCCTAAGCTAATGCTGTAATTCTCATTTAACCAGAAGGATCTGGTTAGAGTTGAATCGCAGCATAATGTAAATATCTGACTGCAGAATGTAGGCTTTAATTATCTCAAGAATGTTAAGTTTTAGCTCATGTAACACTCCTTGTCCTCAACTTCCCCACACCTGGGGTGTCTTTTACTGTACTTGGAAACTTCATACCACCTGAGGAGCAGTTCTATATCAGGAATGAAGTTTTTAGCAACCATTCAGATTGTTCCCTGAAAAAGAAAACATTAACTCTTGCAGATTGATGTAATCCTTGGCGTCAGGAAGAAGTGCTAAGAGAAGTAGCTGGATTTAGAGAAAAAAAAAAAAAAACTGGTGCAGCAGAACTCAGACGGAAGTCCTTGCAATTACCAACCCACTGGAGAGCTTCAGCCAAAGATTTTTCATTACAGAGAGACTGTTTGTGGCCATTTGTTCATGTCCAGCCATCCTCCCAGTTCAGTCTTCTCTGTTGGCAGGGACATAAGCAGGTAGGAAGCAGGCCAGGAAAGTAGTTTAGCGTTCTGGGAGAAGTGAAATTTGGCTTCCCACTGGTAAATAGATGGAGTTAATAACTGTCTTGCAGAAGACAGTTCCTAAGTGAGGACTCATGTACAAGATGAGGCAACTAGAAGACATATGACTGGTGCAAGCCTGTGGTTTATATGCCCATTAATGCCAGGAGAGAAGGTGTCTGCTGATTCATACAAGCATTTGAAAATTTTATCCTTTTCTGTTGAGGGGTAGAATCCTGGGCCAGGGACTACTTTATTTTTTCTCTTACATTCTTTCTGTGCAATTGAGAACTTGCTGGAGGCACACCTGTTACTACTGATAAGGACATTTCAGCTTGGGTTGGCTGCTGACAGTATGTGTAAATCGTATCCCATATAGTGGGACTGAATATAAGAGTTCCCACTGAATGATTAGTGGGTGTACACTTTTCACTTTATTTTTCTGACACAGATTAACACAAGTCTTGCATAGGATGCTGGCATTTCCAGCTTTTGGAAGGACTCATTTGCATTTTACATTAATAAGGACCCTGGTGGTGATGTCATTTGGCGGCTCATCAGTTGGATGTTGTGGTGTGTATGGCTTCAAACTGGTGAGCAGGCCACTGCATAAGTTTTTAATCTCTGCCAGACATCTGTGAATGAGCTGAAGAAGTCCTCAGGGTAGAATGCTGGCATTAATCCACTTGGAATGGGTCTTTAAATAAAAGCAGCACATATGAGAAGAGGAGGTTATTCTTCTTTCCTTGTAATTGGTATGGGCTCAGGGCTGGAATGCTTGCAGTGCACAAAGTGACTGAAAAGCTGTTTGTCTTCAAGGGAAGATAACCACAGTCCACAATGCAGCATTATTAAACAGTTATGAAACTCATTTGAGCCTTAGCCATAAGAATAATCTACTCAGTTGTATGCCTCCAAATTGTCTGCTGTAACCCCTACCCTCCACGTACTGATATACATACTGAGAGTATAGAGAGTATATAGTGATTTCTTCACTTGTCTGCCATTTTAGGATCATTAAAGCTACTGAAAAAACAAATAATAGTGGTCAATTCAGTTACTCAATGAAAGATTAAAAAGAATAATCAGATGAAGGAACGGGTATTAAAAAAATAACAGAATGAATAATAACTTACACTTCACAAAATATAAAGTATATGGGATTAGGAAGAAAAGAAGTATTAGGAAGAAAAGTGTATTGGGTTTATGTATCGATGTTTTGGTTGCAGGGGGGCTTCTGTGAGAAGAGCCCAGCAGCTGCCCCATGTCAGATCACAGCCCTCTCCAGCCAGCTCCAAGAGGGACCTGCTGCTGGCCAGAGGCAAACCAGGAAGCGACACTGGGTGGGCCTCTGGGAGAGCAGATTTAAGAAAGTGGAAAAAAACAAACAAAAAACCTGCTGCACAACAGAGAGCAGGTATGGGTGCCAGAGCAGAAGTTCCCCTACAGCCTGTGGAGAGGGCCCTGTTGGAGTAGGCTGTCCCCCTGCAGCCCATGGGTCCCACATGGAGCAGATCTCCATGCTGCAGCCCATGGAGGAGCCCCCAGTGGAGCAGGTGAATGTGGCCTGGGGGAGGCCGTGGTCCATGTAGTGCCCCTGCAGCAGCAGGCCCCAGACTGGAACTGCAGCCTGTGGAGAGGAGGCCATGCAGGAGCAAGGGGTCTGGGGGGGAGCTGCCCAGTTTAGTTTCTCACTGTTCTAGTCTGCTAGTGATAGGAAATAAATTCTATTAATTTCCCTATGTGGAGTCTGTTTTGTCAGTGGCAGTAATTGGTGAGTAATCTCCCTGTCCTTATTTCAGATCTTGAGCCCTTTCCATCATATATTGTCTGGTCAGCTGTCCAGATGGGTAGGACCACCACAGGAATTGTGAATTATAAGAATATATATGCTTTTTTTTTTTTTTTTTTTTTTTTTTTTTAATAATAATTAGAATGTTTTGAGCTGTTACACTAAGGTAGATGAAATGAATCAATTTTGAAAAGAACAGAGAAAAAAATAGAAAAAAAATCAACAAACTTACTTTTTGATTAGCAAATGTCACTGTAGTATTTTGTTGTTTCAAAGGAGTTCTGATCCAGTTGAATCCCCTGTAAACATAAGAGAAAGTTTTCCAAAATGCATCCTGTTATATAAAGTCCTTTATGAAAAGTAATCATATGTATCCTGTGAAGCATCTATGAATATAAAAGATACAGGAGCCAACCCAAGAGAACAGCATCAGAGAGAAGGTTCAAATCTGTATTAATTCTGGTGGAGATATAAAGGTATGAGATTTCCAAGAGAATATCCAAGTTACTCTAGTTCATGCCATGAGTTTATAACATTTTTCAAACCCTTTTGCCAGCTCAGATGTGAATATTTCCCTGCTCTACCAACCATCCAATTAATACAGGTGTTTTTGCTTTTTACTTGTGTATTGCTGTGGATAGTTTCTTCAATAATCATATATATATATTTGCAGTGCTGGTAAAGATTTGAAAAGCATTCTTAGGTTTGGACTGTTCTGCCTGTCTTACAGAACTTTTAATTAGTGGGGAAAAAAAAAAAAAGATAAAATTTATGATGTTTAGTTATGAACCACCACCATCACCACCAACAAAAAAAGTTTAGAAATTCACATCAGTGTAAGTTAATATATTTAGTTAATATATATTTGTATTTTTAGTATGGTTTCCCTATGGAAATGATGGTCTCACAGTAAGGAAGAGTCTGATTTATATGGCCCTGAATTCAGAATCTAATTAAAGGGAATACAGGGTGCACATCTTCATCAAAAGAAAGCAGTTTATAAAGATCTCTCAGTCTGAGTTCTTCTATCTGTATGACAAACATAAAATAGATAAGTCAAACATCATTACCCACAGAACTTATTTGCAATGTTTATAAAGGATCAGATATTAATTAGTTAAATATGTTTTTCATTATTCTTTATTTTGTCTTTAATTTTTCTGCAAGTCAATAGTTGATAGAAGAAATTAGGTGAAGTAAATAATTATTTTTTATTTTTTTTTTTTCTGCAAAACACCAAACTCAGCACTGAGAAAAATATAAAATACATAAAATTCAGAATAATCACTCAGAATGCATAATAGTTTTTCTGATTCCTAAAGAGTATGGGATCTCTAGCAACAAGGAACAAGGACAATAAGTCCTGCACATAAAGCAAATAGTGACAAAATAATATTTTGGTTTAGCTAAACCAGAATATCCATGCTGTAGCACTGGAAATATTTAGGAAAGAGGGTAGAAAACCCTGCATAATTTTCTTTTTCTTGTAATTTTGTTCAATCTCTTGTAGACACTTTCAAATCTCCTCTAAACTTAGGTGCTCTCTGTGTGCTATCAAAAATCAGAAACATTTAATTCTCCTGAGTAAATGAACTGCACTTTTTATGCTAAAGAATGAAAATAAGGCAAAATTTCCTCATCTGGAAAACAATTGAATAATTTAAGTAGAGGATGAAGCAAGCATGAGAATTGTTTGAAACTGTAGGGTCAGATTTTCACTACATACTAAATAATACTTAAAAAGAATCATAGTTTAGAAAATAATAATAATAATAATAATAATAATAATAATAATAATAAATAAACATAAAAGCAACAACAAAAAAAACAGGCACATTTTCAGGGTACTAGTCTGATTCTGCAGAATGTTCTCATTACAGAATCACAGAATCACAGAATTGAAGGTGTTGGAAGGGACCTCAAAAGATCATCGGGTCCAACCTCCCTGCCAAAGCAGGATCCTCAGAGCAGGCTGCCCAGGTAGGTGTCCAGATGGGCCTTGAATATCTCCAGAGAAGGAGACTCCACAACCTTCCTGGGCAGCCTGTTCCAGTGCTCCATCACCCTCGCCATGAAGAAGTTCTTTCACATGTCAGTGCTGAACTTCCTGTGCTCTATCTTGCGGCCATTGCCCCTTATCCTATCCCCACAAACCACTGAGAAAAGGTTAGCTACATCCTTCTGTCTCCCACACCTCAGGTATTTATACACATGATGAGATCCCCTTTCAGTCTTCTCTTCTCCAGGCTGAAGAGACCCAGGTCTCTCAGTCTTTCTTCATAGGGAAGATATTCCAGGCCCCGTATCATCTTTGTTGCCCTCCACTGGACTCTTTCCAGGAGATCCCTGTCCTTATGTGTTAATTGATGTTTTCCTTATTTTGAAATGTTAAATATAATACTATAGATCTTAAATTCTTTAAAGTGATAGAAACAGCAATAAATCTAAAAACTAAACTCATGAAATCAGTCCTTAGACAACAAGAAATACAAGCAAAGAAGACAAATTCCTGATTGAGAACCATTTCTTATTGGATAAGAAATGGACTCATAGAATCACAGAATCATCTAGGTTCAAGAACATCTTCAAGACTATCAAGTCTAACCATCAACCTGACTTACTGAGTCCCATTATTAGTGCCATGTTCATATGTCTCTTAAATACCTCCAGGGTTTGTTATTCCACCACTTCCCTGGGCCATCCATTCTGTTACTTGACCATTCTCTCTAAAAAGATATTCTAATGTCCAATCTAAACTTTCCCTGGTGCAACTTGAGACTGTTTTCCTGTGTCCTATCACCAGTCACCTGAGGAAAGTGACTAACACACACCTCACTGCAACCTCCTTTCCGGTAGTTGTAGAGAAAATCAGGTCTTCCCTCAGTTGCCTCTTCTCCAGACTAAACAACCCCAATTCCATCAGCTACTCCTCATAAGTCTTGTTTTCTAGCCCCTTCAGCTTCGCTGCTCTTTTGTATGCATGGTTAAGCCATTCAATATCCTTGTAGTGAGGGGACCAAAACTGAACACAAGATTTGACATACGTGACATATTCGACTCACCAGTGCCAAGTACAGAGGGACAAGCACTGTCCTAGTCCTGCTGGCCAGTGCCAAGTACAGAGGGACAAGCACTGTCCTAGTCCTTCTGGCCATGTTTTTATTTTTTTTTTTTTTTTTTTTTGTTTTGTTTTGTTTTTGTTTTTGTTTTTGTTTTCCTGGTGAAAGCCAGGATGCTGTTGGCCTTCTTGGCCACCTGGGCACACTGCTGGCTCATGTTTAGCTGCCTATCAACCAACAATTCTAGGTCCTTTTCTCCTGACAGCTTTCCAGACACTCTTCTCCCAGCCTATAACACTGTATGGGGTTGTTATGACTAAATTGTGGGACCCAGCACTAAGCTTTATTGTCATGTTATTGAACTCAGCCCACTGATCTAGCCTATCCAGATCCCTCTGCCTTCCTACCCTCAACCAATAGTGTCTGTCCGTCCGTGTCCCCCCCCCCCCCCGTTTGTTATCTTCTGTGAACTTACTGATGGTGTACACGATCCTCTCATCCAGGTCATGGATAAAAATGTTAAAACTGGCCTCAAGACTGAGCCCTAGAGGATGTCAGTGGTGACTGGCCACCAGCCACATTGAATTCAAATATTGTTAAAAGAAGTCATTAGTTTCCATTGATAAAATAGGTTTTGAATCATATGTTTTGTCAAATAAATAAATAAATAAATAAATAAATAAATAAAAATTAGAGTTTAACCTGGGATGAGAGTCACAAGTCCACAAATCCTTAGTCTTCAGTTTTATCACTTGTACTCTCCTCTCTAATGAGCCACTCCTGAGCACTGATGAGGTTGAGAATAACTGAATGTAAAGTGAATAAATGGGTTATAAAAACCTTTGAAGAAAGTAACAGTTTTATATACAATCATCATACATGTTTGGCTGACTAAATAGGGATCAGAAGGTGATAACTTTCTGGTTTGGCACATTACCCCCTGTCCCAGAGCTGGCCTCTGCACTGAGCTCTGTTCCTTGCCTTCTGACTATTCTAGATCCTTGAACGTATTGTAAAATGTCTGTGAAAAAGAAGAGCATTGCTGTGCAAATCTTTGATTATGCCATTGGTGGCTGGTCAATGATAAATACTGAATGATGTACTACACTCATTTATAAAGGGAACAAAGAAAATGCACTTGCCAGGAACACCAAACCTTATAAAAGTCATACAGACAGCAAGGTACTTATTATTACAATGTAATGAAGTTTCCAATCTCAGAAAAAAGGAAGATTGCAATGTTGGCAGGGAAGCAGATACCACTTTAACAGGCCTATGTGGAACCAATTCAAAGTAATTGGTTCCTGACAAACTTGTGTTCCATAGATTTAATAACTTTGTTTCAATGAATTATCTACAGTTTCAAAACTTTGTTTATATGTGTTCACTATTTTTCTGTTACTCATCAACAATTAGTAAAGCAGAGCTCTTTCCAATGTGTCAATAATCTGAGTAACAAATCAAAAGTGCAGATGAATCTGTTTTGCTATTATATTTAACGTCACTATGCTAAATTAAATAGATACCTTACATAAAAACTATAAAGGTAGTCCAAGTTTGAATGAAGCATTATCTCACATATAAAGAGCAAAATGGGTTTTGAACAACATAGATATCTAGAATTTTTACATTGTATTGAACGTAAATTAAATGAAGATTTTTCAGGCAAAATGTAGAATAAAAAGGAATATAGAAACAATGAAGGCAGAATAGCTCGTATACTGCCTTATAACTGAATTTAATTGTTCTGTCTTAGATTTTCCTCCAACCTTCTCTGCCTTACCACTTCCTTATTGACTGTCTTAATGTATTTAACTCCACAGAAATTTTGTGAGACTAAGTTGATGTTTTTGCAAAATTTCTGTTGTTTCTTCTTTTTCTGTAGAAAACAAATATTTCAGAAACTAGGGTAAATTCTATTATTTTTTGAATGTAGTCAATATTTCTTACTTTCCCAAACATTTATTTTATCTTCCTATGTCAGCAGTGTGACAGCTTAAATAAATAAAAGTGAAAAAATACATTTTACAACTTTAAACACAAGATGCTACTGAGTTCAAGAAAATGTAGGTCTATAACAAATGGACCTACATGCCCCTGAGGAGTAGAATAGAAGCTATTGCTATACAGGAAAATGCCAGGAAACATTCAGGCCATAGAAGAAATGAATACACAAAGGTTGTTTCTGATGTAAACAATACAAATAAAGAACAATATAGTAATAAAAAATACAATTAATTTTACACGTGTATTGTATTTATTTGAACAACATAGTTATATTTGTGCCAGCCTCTTGTTAGGAATATTTCAACCCTAAATGGGAAAAGTTTTTTCTTATCTTGAAAGAGCATGTTGTTTCATGGTTTTAATCATTTTTTAAATAAGAGTTTAAATGGCAGGAAATGAAACTTGGAGAGCTCACACTAGATTAAACCACCAAATAGCCTGTGATTTGAAAAATCTTACTCTCCCATCCTTGCAGTTCAATTGTGTCAATAACCTTATGTAAGAATCAGTAGTGAAGCAATTTTGTTTCTAGATTACTGCTTATAAATGGAAAGTGGTAGCCATGAATTGGAGATTTACGGGTTTGAGAATACAAGCATATCTGGATAAAACTCAATTCATTACTTACCTCTGCCGTAGATGACAGGTAAACTTTTGAGCCAAAATATCTGTCTTTTCTGCTTATTTTAGAAAAGTTAAAAAAATGCCCTGAAGGTTTAAGAATCGCATTTCTATTTGTTAAATGAAGTTATGTTTATAATGAGTAAATAAATTAAATGAGGCACAAAAAGTGACTATGCAGGGATTAGATAGTCTAATGGGTAATTGGTACTTGCTCAAATTTGTGAGGCCGCACCTCGAGTACTACGTTCTGTTTTGGGCCCCTCGCTACAAGAAGGACATGGAAGTGCTCGAGCGAGTCCAGAGAAGGGCAACGAAGCTGGTGAAGGGTCTGGAGAACAAGTCTTATGAGGAGCGGCTGAGGGAGCTGGGACTGTTTAGACTGGAGAAGAGGAGGCTCAGGGGTGACCTTATTGCACTCTACAGGTACCTGAAGGGAGGCTGTAGCAAGGTGGCAGTTGGTCTATTCTCCCATGTGGCTGGTGACAGGACAAGGGGGAATGGGCTAAAGTTGTGCCAGGGGAGGTTTCGGTTGGATATTAGGAAAAACTTCTTTACTGAATGGGTTGTTAGTCACTGGAATAGGCTGCCCAGGGAAGAGGTTGAGTCACCATCTCTGGAGGTCTTTAAAAGACGTTTAGATGTAGGGATATGGTTTAGTGGAGGATTTGTTATCGTTAGGTCGGAGGTTGGACTCGGTGATTTTGGAGGTCTCTTCCAACCTAGACTATTCTGTGATTCTGTGAAATTTGTATTAAGACTGATAAAACTGTTTCTGAAGCACTCACACCATGACAGTTGAAAGTATCTAAACATATGCATGCTCCCCAACTGTGGGAAACACAATGCCTTAAAAATAGACCCAGAGGAAAAATCCACTCTGGTCTGAGCCACAACTTTTTGCCTCATTTGAGGAATAAATGACACATACAATTTAAGAAGTTATTCTGAATTATTGTACTATACATTTTCAGTATATGGTCATTTTCTCTGTTTAAACTGATTCTGGTTTGCTTGTATCTTCTTCATTCTAAAGTTTTTATCTTTCTCAACTGTCTTTGTAAAAGAACAGGTTGCAGTGTATTGTAGAAAAATATTATTTCATTTAAAATATCTACAAGTGAACATTTTTTCTTTTTAACTTTTTTTTTTTTTTTTTCTTAGTATCCAGAGCAAAATATGATAGTTATTTATATGAAACTCTTCTTCAAAATAGTTACCATAGGACCTCAGAAAGCTGGGCATATCAGACATATAATGGAAGATGGCCAGCTGGGATTTTTTCAATTAAATAATTAAAAATATAGAACCTTTGACTAGAAAGTCTTTTCAGAAAGACTAGAAATTCTGTTGACAGAATTCAAAATGACAGAAACATAACCCAAAACTGCCAATGGCCAATAGAACAGATGTGAGAGAAATGGAGGAGCAGGGACTTGGTCACATGCAGCCTATCTCACTGTTCAGTTGACTTGTCAGTAGGTACAGGTGTACCTCTCTTCCTGTCAGTATTACGAGTTCTTGATTAGACAATATGTTTAATCATCTATTAAAAGGAATAGCTCAAAAAAAAAAAAAAATAAAAAAAAAAATCACAACTTTATGTGGGTAAGATAATTCTAAAGATTATATATTCTAAAAATCAAGTCTGAGAATTAACCAAGAAGTAAATATGTTATTTCTAGAATATTTGCAATTCCAACATCCAATGACATCATTTATGAAAACCTAAAAGTTTGGTGATCCATTCATGCAGAGACTTTTCACTATTCTGTGAGTTTCATGGAACTTTCAGTTTCTTACCCAGATCTAGATAAAAACTGTGATACTTTATACATTCAATGATAAAATCTAACACTAAAGTCCCTTTTCAATGTGTTAAAACCTGCTGGGTGAGATTCTCAATCAGAACGTATTCATATGGTACCTGGGCTAAATGTAGCAAACCACATTCATTCCATTTGCCGGCATTTGTATTATGAAATTTTACTTCAACTAGCTGAAACAAGACTAGGAAAATGGAGTCAAGAGGAAGAGGTTTGTGAGAACTGTTTGTGTTCCTAGACAGGGTACATACAGACTACCAGGTGTGTGTATGCAGAGCTCAGATGGGGCAATGCAATTCCAGTGGCAGTAGTATGCTGTCAATAGGAGATATCTGGTACATGTGCAAGGAGTTAGTACAATGATTCCAAGCTTGTAAGGTAGGACCAATAAAACTACATCTTATTGTGCTCTGTGAATATTTTCTGTGTAGCTTTTTACACTTTGTCCATGCTTCTGTAAGTGTTACAACATAATCAGACCTGAGTAGAAAAATATGTATTATAAGCCCCCTATGACTAGAAACAGATACCCTCTAAGTTACAGAGTTTCTCAATGCAGTTTATGAGATATGTGTATATACATGTACACATACATATATACATATACATGCATGCATACATATACCATATTAATAGCTATATTAATCATGGAGACTCTGCAGCCAAAATAGTTTTAATCTGTTGCTCTTCCCTAGAAGAGATGGTAACTACTCAGAAGAGTGTTATTCATACATAACAAACTACTGCTTAGGTTTAGGCATGAAATTGTAGGCTTCCAGTATGCACATGTGTATCTTGCTGACTAATAATAAAAAAGCACAATTTATTCTATTGTGAGATGCTGTTAAACCCCAAATATATCCTGTTGTGAGGACATATAGGAGACCAGAAATACCTTAGACAAAGCATGGGAAGTTGACTGCATGTTAAATCCTTTCCTCTTTTGGCAATAGGAAATAAGGAGTTTTAGAAAAGTAGTCCTCACTAATGGTGGAGAACAGTTGTAGAGTAAGGCAATGGAAGAATTAAGAACAGCAATGCCATTTGTGGACATCTTGAGCAGAGTATTAGAATCTGCTGGGAGAGGAATTAAGCAATCTCAAGTGGACTCATGTTGAATAAAAACAAAAATGGTTTGTATTAAAATTATTCGTTGGCTACAGTACTACAATGCTTAATTGCAATTGGAGACCAGCATGTACTTTTGGTGGTCACTCATGGTGCATCTGGGAAGAACATTTTTGCTTTCAATAAGGAAGCATTATTTTCCTTATATATATATATTCATAACTTGCTTTAATTTGTTGGTAAAATTATTTCTGAAAAAACATGCATGGTAGGATTTGAGACATTATACTTACATAAAATATGCTCAGTATGGTTCATTGGGTGTTTAGCCGTTGAATCCAATAAATGCAAGATCAAGTCCAGTAACTGTACTGATTTATTTTTATTTTTATTTTTATTTTTATTTTTTATTGCATGTAACAGTAACATTCATATAGTAATAAATTATGTTTTTAACATTCCTAAAGTGCCACCCACAAAACACTTACTCAAACTCAAATATTCTTAGTTGAAAGTTCATCTACAGAAAGATTACATTTTTTTTTTTTCTGTTTTATATTGCATTATATTTCTTTATTATGTTTAAAATGTTTAATCATATACATATATATATATAATCATTGGAGGAACTTAATCAGCTTGAATATTTAATGATTTGGAATTACTGTGCATGCTTGAAAAGATAATAGTCCTTAAACAAGTCTGCCTAATCTTTCTTGCCAAACCATTAAAGATGGAAATCATTGTTTTACATATTCAAGTAATTATGAAAGAGATAAAAACTCAGGCCTATTTCCTTATGGAAAACACTAAGTCAAATTCCTTTTGGCTACCATCCCATCTTGATCTCAGCAGAAGGCCTTGAAAACAAAAACAATTTTAAAGAGCGGGAACAACTTAAAGAGTGACAATTCTCATCCTTCTATGTTGAGAAACATCAGATTGGTTGGTTTCCATTGTATTCATTATTTATATTAAAATTAAACTAATATATTTAAAAAAGAAAAAAAATGCTGTAGTAGCTGATTTTTTTTTTTATTTTATTATTATTATTTTTTTTAAAAAGAGCTAGTGAGTCTTTTTATTAAAGTTTTTTTTTTGTTGTTTTTGTTTTTGTTTTTTTTTACATAGTCTATTAGAGGTTTAGAAAAAAACAAATATTTTAGAGATAATAATATCAGTAAATTTGGAGAAGGAAATAAGTTGAGGGCAAGGGACTGTGTTCCACAATACTGTTTGTATATTGCAGAGACTGTGACAGATAAGAGAAACAGAGATTCTAACAATTTTGTTTGGGCTGATTCTTTATCTAATAATGAGAATGAGCTTTTTTAATGTACTTTACTGGATCAAGTGTAGAGTATTTTTTAATAGACTGCATTTTATAATAAAAACTTTTTTTGCAATTATTACTTTACTGTAAAAATGAAAGTGGTGTGAAAAGATGATATAGATAGGTCTGGTCTCTCCCCTCTATTTCTTTTATCTTCCCAAAGCTCTTTACTCATGGTATATACGAGAGCTGAGAAATGGTTTTATTTAGCTGCAGATTGTATAAAACCTATATTCTGAAACACCTGATTTAAAGAAGCTGGCTTGCATTTTAGTTTAGAAAATGTAAGAGAAAATAGAGGAAGAGGTGCAAAACAACAACAAAACACAAAACAACAGAGACCAACCACCACCACCACCAACAACAACGACAAAAAAAACAGCTGCTTGGGATGTGATTATCACTTCACCAGACTGAAATCTGATGTCTGAAGATCAGTCTGGATTCCTCTAAAATTTCTCTTGAAAGTTGGCTCTACAAATGTGCATTGTCAAATGACAATCTTTTGCCCCAGATTACTGAGCTTTGTGGTCTGAATTCCTCCAAAAGTGCCAGAGTTTATAGCTCAGTGGCACCTGAGGAGCCAGACGCTTATGAAACATCACAAGCACTTCACTGTCAGCTTTTCTGAACTTCTCAATACTCCTAAAACTGCTAGCAGTGTAGTGATAGCACAAATCAACCATTTACACAAACCTTGCTTAGAAGGGCTAGTTGTACTATAAATGTAGATTAATTACTTGCTCTGCATAGAGTCAGTTTTCAGCATAGCGGTGCTGGCCATGCAATTATAAGGAGAAAACACAAAAAAATCACTCTAGTACAGTGTTCAGATTTAGTTTTAGATTCTAGTTCTTATATACTTCAGATTTTAGCTTTAGATTCTTCACCACCCTACCCACCCTGCTGGACCTTATTATAGGAGGCCAAAGAAGATGCAAGGGTAAAATTGTACAAAAATGACTTAATGTGTTCCTTACCACTTTAAATCTCTTCTCAAATGGCTATTTTCACCTATGTGATATGTTCACATATGTGATATGTTCATTAAATTGATTGAGGTTGCAGTGATGTAAATAAGAGCCATATCTGAACCAATATTGTAAGTTAAATTTAGAAAAATCACACACACACAGACACACACACACACACACAAAAAAAAAAAAAAAAAAAAAAAAAAAGAAGGCTCAAAGGACATGTTTTTGCTGTACCTGTCTGGATGTGCTAACTTTAAAAATATCACCTTCTGATGTGGGTTAGGTAGACTGAGGCATTTTTATCTATGTCCCACAGTGAATTCTAATGAGGCATTCTGCACACATAGGGCCCGATTTTTATTTGTGCATCATCCTGTTAATAACAGCATCTAATTAAGACATCCATTAAAAGTCCATAATGTTAATTTAATGGAAAAATTCCAATAGAATTCCATTAGGCTCTCCCTATTAGTTTAATATTACACAACTTTAACAAATGCCTTAATTAGATGATGTTAGTGAAAAGAGTACTATACAATTAAAATTGGCCATTATTTAAAAAGGAGAGTAGTGTTCCTGAATGCCTGTGCTTCGGTAGCCATGAATTATAGTTGTCTGGGATATTTGTAAAGTTTCTGTGATTGGCTGTTCTAAACATTGCTTGCAAAATAGGATTCATTTCTGGATGAAGAGAAATATAGAAATTCTTAGAAAATAAATTGAATATGTATTAGTGTATATTTACTTCAAAAAATTGGCATTTATTTCTCTGTGATAAAAATGAGATTTACTTATTAATGAAATTGCCCACAGCTCGTATTATGTTTAGTCAACTTTTAAATTATGGTACAGCTCTGACCTACCAAAATATGTTAGAATATTGCGTCACTGTAGGGGAAACTGTGCCTGCGGCTTCCGTAAAACGTCTGTATACCAATGCACAAAACAGGGGAAATAAACAGGGTGAGCTGGAGATCTGTGTACAGTCGTGGGGCCACGATCTCATTGGAGTCACGGAGATATGGTGGGACAGCTCACATGACTGTAATGCTGTTGTGGAGGGCTATATCCTCTTTAGGAAAGACAGTCTGGGGAAGTGAGGGGGAGGAGTTGCCCTTTATGTGAGAGAGCAATTGGAATGCATCCAACTCCACCTGGGGGAGGGTGAAGTAGGAGTGGAGAGCTTGTGGGTGAGAATTAAGCGATGGGCTGGTATGGGGGACACTGTTGTGGGGGTGTACTACAGGTCACCAGATCAGGAGGAGGAGGTCAATGAGGTGTTCTACAAGCAGCTGGTAGTAGCCTCAAGATCACAGGTGCTGGTTCTCATGGGGGACTTCAATTATCCAGAAATCTTCTGGGTAAGCAACTCGGCCAGGCACGCGCAGTCCAAACAGTTTCTACAATGTGTTGAAGATGATTTTCTGATGCAGGTGGTGGAGGAGCTGATGAGGTGGGGGGTGCTTCTGGACCATGTTCTTACCAACAGGGAAGGACTTGTTAGGGATGTGAAGGTTGGGGGCAGGTCGTGATGCAGCAACCATGAGATGGTGGAGTTCAAGATGGAACTTGGTGGAAGAAGTATAGCTAAAAGCAGGAATGCTACCCTGGACTTCCAGAAAGCCAACTTCTACCTCTTCCGGGACCTACGTGGGGGTATCTCATGGGCTAGATTACTAGAAGGTGATTGTGAGAGCTGGGCAACACTGAAACAGCACTTCTTCCAAGCACAGGATTGGTGCATCCCTAAGAGCAGGACACCAGAGAAGGGGGGTGGGAAACCTGCATAGATGAGCAAGGAGCTCATCAAAAAGAGCAAAAGGAAGAGGAAGCTCTATGAAATGTGGAAAAAGGGTGTGTCCTCTTGGGAGGAGTATAGGAGTGTTTTCAGGGCCTGCAGGGAAGAGATGAGGAAGGCTAAAGCCCACCTGGAGATGAAGGTGGCAAAAGAGATAAAGGATAATAAGAAGGGTATTTTTAAAGTACGTAAACAGTAGAAGGAAGACTAGGGATAGTGTGGGTTCCTTGTTGAACGAGGCGGGTGTCCTGGCAACGGGGGATGCTGAGAAGTCAGAGCTACTGAACACCTTCTTTCCTTCGGTCTTTGCTTCAAAGACTTCTCCCCGGGACTCCTGGACCCTGGAGGGAGGAGAAAGAGTCTGGGAATTGGAGAGCTCTTCTCTGGTTGAGGAGAGAGTGGTTTGGGAGCATCAGAGTGGGATCAGTGCACACAAATCCATGGGCCCTGATAGTATGCATCCACATGTGCTGAGGAAGATGACAGAGGTGATTGCAGAACTGGTCTCTATAATCATTGCCGCACTCCTCAAGAAGGAAATCTTAATGGCTCAGGAGCGGTCTGCCCCCACATGCCCAAAGAGAAGCTGGTGTGGAAGAAGACTGGCCTGGCTGAACAGAGAGCTGTGGCTAAAGCTTAGGAAAAACAAAACAAAACAAAACAAAACAAAACAAAACAAAACAAAAAAAAGAGGGTTTATGAAGCTCAGTCTGGCTACTGCTGTTAAAGATAACAGAAAATATTTTTATAAATACATTAACACAAAAAGGAGGACTAAGGAGAATCTCCATCCGTTACTGGATGCTGGGGGAAACTTAGTGATGAGAGATGAGGAAAAGGCTGAGGTGCTTAATGCCTTCTTTGCCTCGGTCTTTGCCAGCAAGACTAGTTGTTATCTGGATGCCCAGTACCCTGAGCTGCTGGAAGGGGGTGGGAAGCAGGATGTGGCCCTCACCATCCACAAGGAAATGGTTGGCTACCTGCTACAGCAATTGCATGTACGCAAGTCGATGGGGCCGGATGGGATCCACCCGAGGGTACTGAGAGAACTGGCAGAAGAACTGGCCAAGCCACTTTCCATCATTTATCAGCAGTCCTAGCTATCAGGAGAGGTCCCAGTAGACTGGTGACTAGCAAATATGGTGCCCATCTACAAGAAGGTCCGGAGGGTAGACCCAGGAAACTATAGGCCTGTCAGTTTGACCTCAGTGCTGGGGAAGCTCATGGAGCAGATTATATTGAGTGTCATCACTTAGCACTTGCAGGACAACGAGGCGATCAGGCCCAGTCAGCATGGGTTTATGAAGGGCAGGTCCTGCTTGACTAATCTGATCTCCTTCCATGACAAAGTGACACGCTGGGTGGATGAGGTAAAGGCTGTGGATGTGGTCTACCTTGACTTCAGTAAGGCTTTTGACACCATTCCCCACAGCATTCTCCTCAGGAAACTGGCTGCTCATGGCTTGGTCTGGCGTACACTTTGTTGAGATAGAAACTGGCTGGGTAGCTGGGCCCAAAGAGTCATAGTGAATGTAGTTAAATCCAGTTGGAAGCCAGTCACTAGTGGAGTCCCCCAAGACTCAGTACTGGGGCCAGTTCACTTTAATACCTTTACTGATGATCTGGATGAGGGGATAAAGTGCACCCTCAGTAAGTTTGCAGACGACACCAAGTTAGGTGCATGTGTGAATATGCTCAGAGGTAGTAAGGCTCTGCAGGAGGATCTGGATAGGCTGGACTGATAGGCTGAGGCCAACTGTATGAAGTTCAACAAGGCCAAGTGCCAGGTCCTGCACCTGGGGTGCAAAAACCCCAAGCAGTGCTACAGGCTGGGATATGAGTCGTTGGAAAGCTGCCTGGCAGAGAAGGACCTGGGAGTATTGGTTGATAGTCGGCTGAATATGAGCCAGCAGTGTGCTCAGGTGGCCAGGAAGGCTGTCCTGGCCTGTATAAGAAACAGTGTGGCCAGAAGGACTAGGGAAGTGATTGTCCTACTGTACTTGGCTCTGGTGAGGCCATGTCTCGCGTACTGTATTCAGTTTTAGGCCCCTCGCTACAAGAAGGACATTGGGGTGCTTGAGCGAGTCCAGGGAAAGGCAACGAAGCTGGTGAGAGGTCTGGAGAACAAGTCTTATGAGGAGCGGCTGAGGGAGCCGGTACTGTTCAGCCTGGAGAAGAGGAGGCTCAGGGGCCACCTTATTGCTCTGTACAGGTACCTTAAAGGAGGCTGTAGTGAGGTGGGGATTGGTCTATTCTCCCACATGCCTGGTGACAGGATGAGGGGGTCTGGGCTAAAGTTGCTCCAGGGAAATTTTAGGCTGGATAGTAGGAAAAACTTTGCCAAAAGGGTTGTTAGGCATTAAAATGGGCTACCCAGGGAAGTGGTTCAGTCACCATCCCTGGAGGTCTTTAAAAGACAGTTAAATGAGCTGAATGATATGGTTTAGTGGATGACTTGTTAGTGTTAGGTCAGGGGTTGGACTCGGTGATTTTGGAGGTCTCTTCCAACCTAAATGATTCTTTGATTCTGTGATCTTTAGCAGGTCTTAGAGAACAGGAGAGGTGCCTGAAGACTGAAGGATAGCAATGTCACTTGCGTCTCCAAGTAGGGTAAGAAGGAGGATCTGGGAAACTACAGGCCAGTCAGTCTCACCTATGTCCCTGGAAAGGTGTTGGTACTGTTTGTTCTGGATGCCATCTCGAAGCAATTGGAAGAGAAGGAAGTTATGAGGAGTAGTCAGCATGGATTCCCCAAGGGGAAATCATGCTTGACGAACCTTGTAGCCTCCTTTGAAGACATCAGCAGCTGGGTAGATTGGGGGGAGAGTAGTGGATGTCATCTACCTTGACTTTAGGAAAGCTTTTGTTACTTTCTCCCAAGACGTCCTTCTAGCAAAGCTGAGAAAGTGTGAGATAGATGAGTGGACAGTAAGGTGGGTTGAGAACTGTCTGACTGGCAGAGCTCAGAGGGTGGTGGTTAGTGGCGCAGAGTCCAGTTGGAGTCCTGTGACTAACCATGTTCCCCTGGGGTTAGTGCTGCGTGTGGTCTTATTCAACATCTTAATCAATGACCTTGATGAGGGAATAGTGTCCACCCTGATCAAGTACGCCAATGATAAAATGCTCGGAGGAGTGGCCAACATGCCAGAAGGCTGTGCTGCCATTCAGTAAGATCTGGACTGGCTGGAGAGCTGGGCAGGAAGAAACCAAATTAAGTTTAACAAGAGCAAGTGTAGAGTCCTGCACCTGGGAAAGAATTACCACACATACCATCTGGGGGATGACCTGCTGGAGAGGATCTCTGAGGAGAGGGACCTGGGGGTCCTGGTGGAGGAAAGGTTGACCATAAGCCAGCAGTGTGCCCTCGTGGCCAAGAAGACCATTGGGATACTGGCATGTATTAAAAGGAGCATGGCCAGAAGGTCAAAGGAGCTGATCCTCCCCCA
>NC_048926.1:58466343-58490947 GCF_011077185.1 Oxyura jamaicensis | reverse complement strand
TGTAACATTAAAAAAATATGCCATGATCTGACAGATTATTTGGTCATTTGGTCATTCCCAGTAGGCAATATTCATGCTTCGTTTTGGAGGCTAAGGAAGTATAATAGTAAGGACAATCATAGGTCTATTTTAATCAGCCGTGCCAGCTGGCCAAAGAATGGTCCCAAGACCACTTAATGAAGTAGTATAGACAAAGCCTAAACATCTAGAGTTTTGTTTGTGTGTGTTGGTGTAATCTATAGGAAAATGTTTAACTGTCCAAATAGTTTCTGTCAAGCCCCTCATAATAATAATAATAATAATAATAATAATAATAATAATAATATAATTAAGTTTTAAAACAATAATTTTGAAGAAACAGCAATGTTCTTAATTTAAATCCTTGACACATAGGAACTCTGGCCATTTGGAATGATTGAGATTTGAGATTTTTCATCCTTTATTATCATTTTCCTGCTTTCCAGATTGAATTAGAATTTGCTTTGGTTTCATAAAATTATAAGCTTATTTTGAATTTCTTCTAAGAAATAGCTTCCAATTGTGTTTATGTTTATTTGCAATTTTATGAAAACAATCATATCTGAATAAATATGGTCCTTAAGGACTAGTAATCTAAGTTTGAAAACAAAAAACAAAACAAAACAAAACAAAACAACAACAACAACAACAACAACAAAACAACAACAAAATTTTACATCCCCTCAAGCAAATAAACATGCTGAAAAATTGTATCAATTCTTGAGAAAGTCTCCCAGTAATAATGGCAATATCATTATCATTATCTATCAGTAAGGAAATAAATAGCACCCGTCCTTTAAAGCTGAATGTGTTTGATGTGAAATAGAGAAAAGCTAGATTAGAGCATTCTTCAGAATTTATGGAGGATTTGTATATAAACTTCTGGAACACCTTCAAAGAGATCAAGCCATCCATATATTTCAGAAATGAGACAACTTTTATTTATTTGTCCATTTATCTACCTATTTTTCACAGGAAAAATAGGGCTCTAGCTCAGAAGTAGCCCCATGTGTTCCACCTACTTGAGGATCATTTCCACAGAGAGAGTTTGAGAGGGAAACAGATAAAATATGCTGGTACACTCATAGGGCATTCTGTGGCAACAAAGATTACCAGAAGGGCAGCAAAGCATCTTAATTGAATGCCCAATAGATATGTTTTGATTGTAGTTTCTAATGCTTCAGTACCCATAGGATGTGATACAATGAGACCATGAGACTAGTTCTTCCCCCAGTTACATCTTCTCCACTTCTCTACCCCTTCAACTCCACCCCACATCCTAACCCCTAACCAACCTTAATTTTAAAAGGGATTAAACAATTAAAGAAAAATGAAATTACATGTTATTCTATGTTACAATATGCTATATGTAACATTATGTTGTCACATTGTGCTATTATCAAACTATTGACAAACTTGCTATGTTGTTACGTTACATTACATTACATTATGTTACGTTACGAACAAACCCTATTGACAAACAAAACTGCAGCTCCTTGAATTCATAAAAGTGAACCATTGGAAAGTTTGTGAACTGATTGTTACAATAATTCATTCACATTCAATGACTTTTCGTGATCCAGGTTGTCTTCTTCCTGCATGACTTTAACTAACACTGTTGTGTCACAAAATGGCTGTACAGGTAGATTCATCACTGTGAGTCTGAGTCAGGTAATTCTTCTTGGGTTAAAGAATTCCAAATAATGATTAACCTTGGGGAAAACCTTAATCTCTCTATGCTGAGTATGTTTTACCCATTATCATAATTGTTGAATGATGTCCCAGTCCTTATCTCAACCCTTGAGCCCTTTTCATCATAAATCTGCTCAATCTCTGCCTCTGAGAAGAAGAAAGAGCTTGATGAGGTAGGTGTCTCTGTTTTTACTTCTGCTGTAGCTCTCAGTGTCTCCTTTCACTTGTCACAACCAACAGGTCACTCGGTTCCCTTAACTCAAGGGTTCAAGCTCAGGTCTGAGAAGACTAATCTTGCCACCATGGACGCCATTTGGTGGGAGAAATCTCCCATTGATAGCTACTGATTTTTCCCTTTGAAAGCTTTATCTGTGTCTTTGATTTCTCAATAATGTCCTCTTTGTTAGGAGAAAAACATGACAATACATTACATTTAAAAAATAAAAATAAATAGGAAAATGAGGTCTCTATACATTTTTTTTTTAATTGCTTGTGAAAAGTTGTTGTTGTTGTTGTACTGTTGTTTGTTTTTTATTTGCATCTATTGTTGTAATATTTTCTTCTGTTCTTTCTTCCTAGTATATAAGAAAAATATTTTATTTATTTATTTATTACATGCATAAATTTGTGCAGCTCTGTGATACTTTCTGTCCTGAGTCACAAACAGCTATGATTTTGCCTTTGCTATCCACTTATATTTTAATCCTATGTTCTAGTGAAGATAGCTGTACAGTATTCTGAAAATATTCTACCAGATTCTCACTGGATTTGAATTTACATAATTCCTCTGATGTCAACAAATCTTCAAAGACTTTTCTGCATAATTTTTACACCATAACAGTTCCTGATTCAGATTTCATGAACTACGATTAGACATTACACAGCACTCTGATCATGCATATTTATTTCGAGGTCACCTAGAAAGTTTCCAGTTATGCTACAGAAATACTACTGTTTTAACAAATATAGATAAGGGAAATAATCTTAAAATAAATATTACTGGACATTAAATGAAGAAAGATTTTCCAGTGAGGAATTCATACTGTTCAAGATTTAGGCTAATTAACTGACTGGTCAGCTCTGGTGATTAGGGAATATGTTGTCTACCTGATTTTCTCTTTGATGTCTTCTTCCTTGGATTTCTACTTGGTGAAGTGACTGACAATTTTATTCATAGTCAGGCATAAAATATAGATTTTTAAACAGATCTTTATATTACCTTTCCACCTATTACCACCTATAATCATTCATTATATTTAAAGATTTGTAACATTATACAGCTTAGATTTTTCACTTACTAATCCACGAAAGATTGTAATACAGGTCTAGTGATTCAATTTGCTGGTATTATAAAATTAAAGGAGTGAGTTAAAAAACAAACAAACAAACAGACAAAAAAACAAAAACCCTTGGGATCTATTTATTTACACCTGGGATAGGGAGCCTTTTTTACTATGTGGATACAAGGATACAGATTCTGTTGTGTTATGGGAACTTCAATGATCAGAAGTTACCACTTGAAGAAATTGGAAGCTAGATTCAAACTGCCATTACTTATGTTGAATATGAAGAATATTGTAGTCTAATTGCAGTCTAATTCATCTAATTTATTTGACAGAAATATCATTACCATTATTTATTTATTTATTTACTACTGGCCAGTCAAAGCATTCAAAGATTTTATCATGGGTGCTTGATCATGGATGCTTGGCCTGCACTAGTGATGAAAGTCATCATCAATATGGTATAAGTAGACTCCTGATTTAGTCACTATCAGAGTCCTTAATGAGCTTAACTCCAGATAGACTAGTATCCCATGTTTTTTTTAATTATTATTTTATTATTTTATTTTTATTGTTTTTAATAAAATACATCAAATACATCACATATTTGAAACCATTTAGACCATTTTACAGTGTCTTGCTAAGGTGGATTCACTCTTGGGCAGATGTGTTCTGCAGCAGAGCAGAGGATTACAGCGTGCAGGGTTTTCCCTTCACCAAGGTCACCTGAGGCAGTTGAGGGAGCTGGGAGCTGCCAGGACTTGGCAGCACTCACAAGGGTGGCTGATGAGGCTTGGATGGAGAGAGAAGCATCCTTCCTCTGTCGTACAAAGGCAGCCCTTGGTGAAGGCAAGTGACCAGGAGAACAGCAACCAGGACGGGCAACGAGCTTACGCAGCAGTTTGTGTGGCCAGGGAGAAATGGCGAGTTCTGATGAGAGAGTAGTCATGGCAAACAATCAGCAGAAGGCCATGTCCACACTTGCCAAAAAAAGGAAGTGGGGACACAAACTGAGATCTTGAAAAAGCATGCAGCTGTACAGGTGTCAGGCTGCAGAGAGTGCCAAGGTCTCACACCACATTCGGGCAGCTGCAGAGATAGCAATTGCATGAAACGTGAGCAGATGGAAGTCCTGCTTAGCATGGTAGCTGAGCTATCACAGGAGATGATCCCTCTCCACCAGAGATATTGACAAGGTCAGAAAGGCCAACCCCCAGTATCGTGATCACCATCAGGGGGAAGAAAAGTGAGTGTTAGCTGTGGGTGATTCCACAATAGAGGGAACAGAGGGTCCACAATGTAGAAGGAACCCTCCTCTGAGGGAAGTCTGCTGTATTCCTGAGGCCCGGGTTAAGGACATCACCAGGTGACTTCCCAGCTTGGTTCAACTCTCAAGACTATTACCCATTGCTGTTCCTACACCTGAGAGAAGAAGTTGCAATGCACAGCCCAAGAGAAATCAAAAGGGACTTAAAGGATTTGGGATGCATGATCAGGAACTCAGGCGCTCGTCATCTTCTCCTCCATTCTCCCCAGTACTGACAGTGACAGGAACAGAAAGATAGTGGTGACAGGAAGTCTTACAAAGCACCAGACTTGCTGTCATCAAATGGGATGGTTCATCTTTCCCAAAGGGGGAAGAGGGTCCTTGGTCATGAGCTGGTGGGGCTCATTGATCAGGATTTGATGGGATATCATCAGGGATGCTGGTGATAAGGTATGGGATGATATGCCATCCCCCTCACGCCAGCTGAACACTACAGCTGGAAAAGATGCTTGAAGTCTAGAGGGGGAAAAGAGCTTAAAAAGAGTGATACCATAGGCCCACATGGATGAGTTATACTTACCCCATCTAGAATGGCAGATACATTGGGAGCCCAACTCAAATGGCTCTATATAAATGGACGCAACATGGGGAATAAAATAGGGGAAGTGGAGGTGTGCATATGGTTGCAGGGCTATGATCTCATCATAATTAGTGAGACAATGTGGGACAGCTCTGATGACTAGAATGTGGCCATGGCTGGTTTTGTGTCTTTTAAGAAGGACTGGCCAGGAAGGCGAGGTGGTGGAGCTGCTCTTTATGTTAGTGAGCAACTGGAATGTCTGTCTGCCTAGTGGTGGATGAAGTGTGAGTTGAGACCCTATGGGTGAGGATTAAAGGGCAGGACAACAGGGGTGACATTGTGGTGGGTGTTTACTATAGACCACTGGATCAGGAAGAGGAAGTGGATGAGGCCTTCCATAGGCATCTACAAGTGGCCTCACATTCACAGGCCCTGGTTCTTATGGGGGACTTTAACAATCCCAATAATTGCTGGGAAGACAATATAGCTCAGAACGAACAGTCCAGGAGGTTACTGCAGAACATTAAGGATAACTTCTTGACACAGGTGGTAGGTGAGCCGACAAGGAGAGGTGCACTGCTGGACCTGGCACTAACAAACAGATAGATGGTCTAGTTGGAAACGTGAAGGTTGAGGACAGTCTCAGCTGCAGTAATCAGATGATGGAGATCCTGCAGGAGGAAGCAGGGAAAAAAGTAGGACTGCAACCCTGGATTTCAAGAGAGCTATCTTTGACCTCTTCAGGGACTTAATTGGAGGAATGCCCTGGGCCAGGGCACTAGAGGGAAAGGGAGCCCAAGCAAGTTGGCTAATATTCAGGCACCATTTCCTCCAAGCTCAGGATTGGTGCATTCCTAAGAGAAAGAAGTCAAGCAAGGGGGGCTGGAGACCTGCGTGGATGGGCAAGGAGCTCTTGAGAAAACTTAAACAAAAGAAGAAAGCATACATGACGTGGAAGAAGAAACCATCAACATGAGTCCTGTCTGACCTACTTCATCTTTTCTCTCTCTGATCTGGAAGTCTGCCTATTTTGGCTTTGAAAACTTGAGGGAACCCTTTCACCTGTGAAGATGGAAATAAGTTGCTGACTGTGGTCACTCAAATTAAAAGTAAAATGAAATATTTTAAATGTTTACTTTTCTGTGTAAGAAGTATAACATAATAGAAATAAATCACATTTTATCTTCATATAAGGAAAATAGAGGAGATACAACATCATTTACTATTAAATGCCTAACTCTTGTTACAGTTAGTATAGGAAAAATGAATGGCTTTCAAGAGAAAGAAATTTTACCCTAAGAAATACCTTATATGTCAAGAAGAGTATTCAGAGAAAGATAAATTAAATAAAAGCAAATTTAATTGAATGCACCACATTTTACTTCATCAGAGAAAATTTGTAATGCATGTATGCTCATTGCTTTGCAGTTTTGTTCCTATGAACATTATAATTGTCACTTCAAGCATTGCAGTATTGATTTAACTAGACCTTTAATGTATTAGATATACAAAAAATAACACACAATACTTTTTCTTTGAGGGAGCTCGGAGCCACCAACTAAATAGGCCTGCTCTCAAGCTTTATCATGTGCTCTTGATATTTATACAGTCAGCTCTAAGAAAGTATGAAATACTTCCAAATAACATCCAGTAACATTTATATTCCTGTGATTTTTTATCAATATTTATAGCACATATCTTAAATCTCTTAGTGTAGGAGCAACAGAAGGTAAGCACAAAAAAACAACCAACCAACCAACCAACCAACCAAAAAAACAAGTATGCATTTCTTAAGCAGTTTGACAGTATGAGTAATTTACCTAAGTGGTTTCAAAGAGCATATATAAAGTACTTCCCACAGATGTATCATGAAGTCCAATTCAAAGTTTGCAGGTAGCATCTTTTATTACGCCAAATTTTACTTCTGATATTTCCTTTGAGAATGTTTTAGAGATCCACCTGCAATCTAACTACTAAAGACAAAAATAAAGAAGTTACTGTAATCACCACACTATGGCTATTGCAAAGTTACTTACAGTTTTAAAATCATTAACCAAAATAAATGGACAATGAATACTAAGATCTAAAAATCTAGTCGTATGATTGACTTACAACTGAAAATGTCTGGCAATGGAATATTATAACTAATTTTAGGGCCAGTTTTCTTCAAAATATTTTATAAATAACCTCAATGCAGAACCTTGCATACCAAGTTTGCGAATGATACTAAATTAAGAGGAGCTGTTGATTCCCTAAAGGGAGGAGAGGCCTTGCAGAGACATCTTGACTAATTAGAGGGCAATCTAACTGTATTAAATTGTGGTGATTGGACAATCACCAATTGTATGAAATTAAAGGGCAAGTGCCAGATTCTGCACTTGAGATGGAGGCAATACTGGATATATGTACAGACTGGGAGATGAGAAGCTGGAGGGCAGCCCTGTGGAAAAGGCTGTGGAAAGTCAATGATTCTCTGGTAGACAGTGACAGTAATACTTGTGAAGACTACTGTAGCTAGAAGAGGCATGATCAAAACCCACTTAAACACACTGCGGTAAAAGAGGAATGAATCTCAGCCTAATGTCTTATATAAAATAAGTTGAATCTCTGTGTAGTTATATACAGGCTGAATTATATAAAGGCCAAATTTCTCTACTAAACTGAAATGTAAATAAAATGTTGAGGGTCAGTTTGAAAAAAAAAAAAAAATAATAATAATAATCTTGTGGAATTTTCATTCTGTAATTCATAGGCTTCCTGACTTATGAATCCTATTTTAAACCTGTATTTTGATATTTTCTTTAAAACATAAAAATATGATTTCCTACTGCTATCTCAGCCAAAGAATGGATCATGATTACCTGGACCTGTGTGGCCTCAGGCAGCTTGGCTTTCATTCAGCATTCATGTTTGTTGTGTTCTGCTCTACAGTTTGGCTTAAGTTTGATGTATCATATTAATTTGTTTTGTAAGAGTTGATCAATTAACTTGAGAAAACACTGCGTAGTGTTGATTCAATCATATAACAAGCATAATCTAATACAAATCGTGCATCAGACATTGATTTTGCCCAACTGCTCAGTAGAATTAGTGTCACTAAAGGACGCAGCCAAGCTGAACTAACAATATTAAGCATTTCTGTAATTTATCTCTTGCTGTAATGAACAGCAAATGATATAATGACCAGCAAGATTAATGATAAAATAAACATGCTTGTTAGATTCATTGCATAGAAGTCCAATCAAGACATTTCATTGTAATCAATAATTTGGGACATGTAATAACAAGAAAGATTATCAATATAAAGCTGGACTCATTATCATAGAATCATAGAATGCATTAATAACATTTAGAAAGATATTATGTATCTAGTATTTATATTTTTAGTTGTATATATTCTGAGTGTTTCCAGAATTATTGTTGCTAGTATGAATGTTAATAACTGTTCTGAAAATAATAATAGTAATAATAAAAAAATCCAGCATAACTTTAATGCTTGCTTCATTACCTAGAAAATTTACCAAAACATAATTTAAGCTTTTATACATCTATGCTATTGGAAAGGAACATTACAAAAATATATAAGAATATAATACAAAAATATCTGATTTATTTCATATTTAAAGTAATAAAGCTATCAAACTCATGTAACTTTTCACTAGTATGATGAAATAGAAACTGAGGTGGCATAAAACGAAATGAACTAGGACAGCTTTGGGGAAGACAAGTTCAAAAGTACCACCTGATTTTTCTTCAACCAGATATGTTTGAATGGTGAAAAATCTTGTTTACTCCTTGATCACTGTAGTTAAAATGCAGTTTGTTATGCCTACATCTCCCATGTGCCCAGTGACAGGATGAGGGGGAATGGTCTAAAGTTGGGAGGTTTAGGTTGGATATTAGGAAGAACTTCTTTACTGAACTTAGTTAGTCACTGGAACAGGCTGCCCAGGGAAGTGGTTGAATCACCATCCCTGGAGGTCTTTAAAAGACGTTTAGATGTAGATTTTAGTGATATAGTTTAGTGGAGGACTTGTTAGTGTTAGGTCAGAGGTTGGACTAGGTGATATTGGAGGTCTCTTCCAACCTAGATGATTGTGTCAATTATCTGCTCAAAATTCTTACCTTCACAAGAGGTCATATTTTGCTGCCTTCCTCAACAGTTCAAGAACAGAACAGAGATTCATGGAATCAATGCTCTCATAGGCTGTATTGAAAATAACTTAAATACAATATCATTTTTATGCAGCTTAATTTCAGACAGCTTCTGGATGGTAATGACAATTCTGAATGTCACAAACTGAATGAGTTAATTAATTATATTTTTGCATTTGGTTAAGAAATGTTGAGTGATTCATGTACCCAAGCAAACTTTATCTGCTCAAGGTTTAGATATCAAAAAAATAATAATAATAATAATAAAATTGTTCTTAGACTGGTTAAGAGTTGTTTTTTTTTTGTTTGTTTGTTTGTTTGTTTTTAATCTTAAAAAAGGTTGGACAGTAACTTTACTATATGTGTGGAAAAATAATGACATGATGTTTTGTGCACAAGTTACAAAACTTTGCCTTTTCTGATTTTTTTTTTTTTTATTTTAGTAAATGAAGTAATAAAAACTATTTTCTGTATGCTTGAATTTGAATGTAATACTAAGGTGCTGCTATTTCCGGGGAGATCATTAATGTTGCAAGTCATAAAGCAATATTGCCATATGTTTAATCAGATGTAGAGAAAAATCTGTTTCCCTCATATCTGCCATATACTTCTCTAAATCAATCATGTCAACAAGAATGCAGAAGAAAACTTCTGTTCTTCAACAATGCTTTTAACCATGAATTCCCATGTCCAGATGCTATTTCTGACAGTAATTTACAATTTTATCATAGCCCATAGTAAAAAGATGCTACATATATATTTTTACAGGTAGTTTGTTTTATCTTAAAAAAACAAACAAACAAACAAACAAAAAAAAACTATTGTAACTAAATATTGTATTCTCTCTGCACTACCTCTTTTGTGCCAAACATATGAAATATACTAATAACCAAGTCTTGGCTTCAGGTTCCAAAGCTTGCACAAGGTACAAAATAAATCTCTTGTATAAAATGTAAGCAAGCAATGTAAGAGTAGAGGAACTGTTGTCTAGAATCAGAGTAAGAATTTTTTAGAAAACAAATATCTAAATAACAAATTTCCAGGCTTTATCATATCTTGGGTCATATCTTTAATAGCTTTAAATTAAAATGAGTTCAGCACTACTGAAGTAGTCCCAGTGAGGATCTGTCTGTATCACAAAGGAAATGTCTAGTTTCTGGATGTTTGCTTTTGAAATGCTTAGCAGTGATTCTACAAACATACACTAAGAGTGTCGATAACTAATGTATCTTGACATTATAAAGAAATGTAATTGGGAAAACGTAGAAGCAAGGAAATTTCTGACAGTTATTTTTTCTCTGTGCTTTAGGTTTTATAAATTTATATCTTCTGCTGCATAATTGCGTATCAGATTGATGTACTCCAAACTGAAGTAACATATCAGCAAATTGTGCCTGACTGGTCTGGTTGTCTGATGGAGTGACTACATCACTTAATAAGGGAAGACCAACCATTAGTAATAGTCTTTACGTGGACTTCTTTCAGGACTTTGACAGTCCTACATGATCTCTAAACTGAGAGAGATGGATTTGAAAAGTGGATTATTCAGTGGATAAAGAATGGGCTGGGTGGCCTCAGCCAGAGACTTGCAGTCAGTGGTTGTACATCCAGGTGGAGGCTGATGATGAGTTGTGTCCCTCTGGAGTTTGTCCTGGGGACTATTAATGTTTAATGTCTTAATCAATAACAGGCAGAAGGAATGAGTGCACCCTCAGCAAGTTTGTAGATGATACCAAGGGGTTCAAAGGGACCTAGACAAGCTTGAGAAATGGGCCCACATGAATCTAATTAGTGTTCAATAAGATCTAGTGCAAGATGATGCACCTGGGCCAGAGCAATCCCATACATGAATACAGACAGGGAGAAGATCTTACTGAGAGCAGCCTTGCAGAGAAGGTGGACAAAAAGCTTGACATGAGTCAGTAGCGTGCACTTGCAACCCAAAAGGCCAACTGCATCTTAGGCTGCATCAGAAGAGGTGTGACAAGTGGGTAAAGGGAAGTGACTCTGCCCTCATGATGCCACTCTTGGCATACTGTATCCGGGTCTGGGGGCCTCAGTATAAGAAAGACATGGATCTGATTGAGTGCATCCAGAGGAGGGCCATGAGGATGATTAGAGCACATCTCCTATGAGAACAGGCTGAGAGAACTAGGGGTATTCAGCCTGGGGAAGTCTCCAGAGAGATCTTATTGTGGACATTCAGTACTTAAAGGGGCCTTATAAAAAAGATGGAAAGTGACTTTTTACATTGGCAGATAGTGATAGGACAAGAGTGAATGATTTTAAACTAAAAGAGGGAAGATTTAGATTAGATGCTGGGAGGGAATTCTTCACTCAGAAGGTGGTGAGTCACTGGAACAGGTTGCCCAGGAAGGCTGTGGGTGCCCCATTCCTGAAAGTGTTCAAGATGAGGTTGGATGGGGGCCTGGGCAACCTGATCTTGTGGGTGGCATCCCTGCCCATGGTAGGGGGATTGGAATTAAATGATCTTTGAGGCCTCTTCCAACTCAAGACATTTGTTGATATTCTAGGATATCTATGGAAATCATAGCAGTTAATGTTGTCTATAACATTTTCAAAGTATCATTTTTTTAAATTTTATTTATTTATTTATTTATTTTTCCCAATGTGATTCTGTGCATATTTAGTACTTCCTCTGATTTCTACTCTGTTATAAAGTCTTAACGTAGCACTGTGGCTTTGTTGTTGGATCAGATGTTTGGTGTATACTTTCCAGTTTGTGCTCTATGATTTCTACTTGCACTGAAACATATTTTGACTTCATAAGTTTTACACAGCAATGTATCATTGAATCAACCACCTAAAAAAATAACACCACTTTAGCTTTATCTGCCTAAAAGGAATTATATGAAAGATAAACAGGTTTAACAGCACTTCTTGAGCTAACTTTTGCATGATTACATGCATCATTCTAAATATGTACCAGTGATGTGCAGTGCAATTAATATTATTTCTCATTAATTCAGGCTTTTAAGTGAAATGTAAAGCAACCATTCTCAACTATTTTTGACTTTATATATACTGTGTATTTTTTATAGTCATTTGTCTACACACATTGGACTTGATTAGTATGTTTCAACCATACATTATCCTTAACTATCCGAAACAAAAAACAACCACATATATATTTTCAGTTGGTGTGTTAAGAAAGAAAAAAACAAAAACAAAAACAAACACAGATACAGAAGAAACCTTCTTCTAGTTTGCAAGTGCTAATTTTCAGAATACTAATTCTAATTTTTAAACAACTAATTTAATATTTTGCTAAAGATGTGACAGTAGTTCTAATTAAGTCATTTTCAAATGACAAGGCTTAATAATATTTCTTCTAGATCTGTTGAGAAAAGTTTAACTATAATGAATATCTTTGTGCATTGTTGACTGACCTGTGTTATATCAACATATGCTGTTTGTTCTTCATTTTCCTCTCTCAGATACAAGACTTATGATTAATATCTCTTGTTTCACCTCAGTTGTTAATGAAAAACATGAGGTGTTCCCTTCACTATACTGAGTGCAAACTCATATTAAGAAAAAATATCATAGGTGAACTCTTTATGAACAATTCCAGTTGCTTAGGAACAATGTTTGAAAATCTCAAGTAATTTGCCATTATTATTATGAATAGCAGAAACTCTAATTTTTCATAGTAATTAACTTGTGTCAGCACCATTATTTTTCATTAATTATAAATGAAAAAGAATGAAAGATTGCCCATAGGAACAGATGTGTGAAATTGTCTCTAAGGTTCTGTTCTAGCTTTTTTTCTTCTTTCCTCCAACAAATTATATTGAGAACAGGATCCAGCCATGCAAGAATGCAGATCGTCAAAACTGTCTAGGAGAGACTGGGAAAGAAAAAAAAAAAAAAGTAATAAAAAAATTACATTTAATAAGGTTGTTGTCTGTGAAGTCTAATATTTCAATGAAAAATGTAGTTACTGGCAAATGAGGCAAACAGCATAGTATTTGAAACCTTTTGTAGCTTACAGCTGTAAGAATTTAGGAAAACCAGTCCAACAGTAAAGTGTTTTATAATAAATGGAAAAGACCAATTGCATTGTTTGAAGCAATATGTCTCAGTTTAACATAATTAAAAACAAGTTCATAAAATATTTTGTGGCTTCTTAAACACTTTTTTGTTTTGTTTTGTTTTGTTTTTTTTAGTAAGCAGGTCGGTGGAGAAGATGAAGGAAAATAAAATTTGTTTTCTCTGTTTGCACATTTTCCACTTATGGAAGTGGAAATTATATTTTCCACTTTTTGCACATTTTCCTTATGTCCACAGAATATACAACAGAAAAAGTCAATTTTGATTCCTAATGAGTTCAGCTGAATTAACATGAAGTTTTACCAAATAATATACAAACTTCACTCTTGTATACTTTCACTTAAACTACCTTCCCTTCTATATTACTAAAAAACTATATGAATATGTAAACTATTATATTGATAACTTTTTTTTTTTTTTTTTTTCCTTTGTTCATTTGTTTTCTAATTTTAAAAGAATGCTGGAAAGATTAAGGAGATCATATCGATGTCATCTAGTCCATTTCCCTGCACAAAACAAAGTCAGAGAAAGTAGTAATTAAAATTATTGAGGACCTCATAAAATTGTGTTTTGAATATATTCAAGGATGGAAATTGAAAATCTCTGTGGAGCCTGTGCCAGTGTTTAACTTAATTTTTATAAATATCATACAAAATTTATCATTAAAAACAATACAAACAAAAAATAATTATAGACTATTGTAGAAAACACTGCTTAGAATATTTTTAGTAGTAATTAACTGGCTACATTATTAAAGTGTTTCTTAATCTCTTTCAAAGAAAACAATGAAGAAAATACAGTTATAAGAATAATGATAATATATTGCAGGTAGATATGTATTTTCTTATAATATTAAAACTTATACTAAAAATGAGATAATTTTAACAGCAATGCTTCAGACACTTACTGCATATGTTTACCTAGAATCTACAATATAAGGTTAAGTTTCCATATAGTCTATTTCAAAAATGCTGTAATTAGTAAGAAGAAGTGTTAAGGCTGATAAATTATTGCATATATCCCTATACATTAATGGATGTATATTTACATGTATAATGAATGTGTATATGTTTCTAAATATATATAGAAAACATCTTTGTATTGAATTTATTGTCATTCTTCTAAGGGTAGAAAAGTTACAGCAGAAGTTCTTTGCAGCTTGGTAAATTCGCTCTGAGAACATTCAGTACTGGACAACCTAAGTTAGGCCATGAAGGAAACAACTCTATGGAACTGGTTTTCTTTCACAAACCTTTTGACAATTTGGCACAAGGACTTACTGATACAGAAAAGCTTAAAACGCTTTAAAAAGATTTTCAGCCTTCTGGTCTAAAATTTTTGCTTGAAATAGATTAAAAGTAAACACTACAAAGTAAATATACATAGGTGACTAAATTTGCAATGTAGAGAACATTTGCTGTACAATATCCATTGTAATAAACTGTCAGTCACTGGCTGAGATATTTTTCTTAGTGAAACATTTTATAAAATTATTTCCAGTATTTACACAAATCTTTTACAAAACATTAGTGTTATATTTAGATTCTGTTCTTCTGTTGTTGTTGTTGCTTCAAGGGTTTTTGATAAAAAAAGCCAAAAATCTCATTAGTTGGAATATATGTTTGAAAAAGGAGGCAAGATATATCAGGGAACTTGCAATAAGTCTGTGCAATATTCAAGATAAATGATCAGATCTCACAATTTGAGCTTTTCAAGGTCACTGCCCTTTTTTGAAACATTGTGAATATTATGAAACTTTTCATGTAAATAAATAATCTGAAGTGGGAACTATTTCAAATATGTTTTTTTTTTTTTAATGTTTATTTCAAAACTGAATAATAATTATCTTAGAAATAATAGATTAACTGAGGTAAGAAAAAGTTTGTAAGGATTAAGAATGGCATTAACATGTCACAATCTGTCTTTTCTATGTGGTATAATAAGTGTTTTTACTTCAGTTTCCACCTGAATAACATTTCTTCCCCAAGATACATATTCACCTTAGGTTCAGAAATGTGCATCATTTACCTTGAATAACTCCAATTATCAGATATCTTTTGACATGAAATAAAAATTCTTTCACTCTCAGAACTCTATCAATGTAAAACCATATGGGGAAATCCAGGAAAATTATTGTAACTAAGAGCATGCTGTGAGGAATAAAACAGTGATGTGAAAGATCTGACTGGGTAGAAACTGGAGGGGATGGAGCTCTTGATTACTCTGCAACATTTTCTGCCATGATTATTTTCCATCCTCCTGAAAAGATAAGTAGTAACAATTGACTTCTGAGTGGCCATGGACTCCTTCCATACATATGGAAGTTTGTGAACTTTTGTATTAAGAAACGGTTGGAACAGCATAATGTGTCTTAGATCACAGTTTCTATTCACCGTGAAAACAAAAGCATTTTGTTCCTCCAAATCACTCATGTCAGTAAAAGGAGGATGGAGTTTTCCTTAACTTTTGGTGATAATCATTAGAATCGCATTCTAGGAGACAGTGAGTATACATTTTCATATGGCAAGACATGAAATACAGAGAAAAACAAACATTTTTTAATCAGAACTACATGTAAAGTACAATTTTATGATCAAAGTAAGGAAAATAAATTGTTGCATTCTAAAAATGAGCTGTCTTGCCTGCAACTAAATGACTATATTCTGAATTCTGGAAGGACTGGAAACAAATATATTTGTAAATGTAATTAACTTCAATGTTTTCTTTCAATGACAGATCAGTTGCAGAGAGGAATCAAAGCAAAATAGCTTGCTGGTGGTTTAATATAATACATGAGCTCTTAACTTGAGAATAAGAGTAAAAACACTAAGAAGAATGAATAGTTCTTGGTTGTTAGTATTTTGATCATGTAATGCTGTTCAGGTCAGTAAGAAGTCTGCAATCACATTGAGAATATTGAATCATGTTTTAATTTTTAATCTTTCATAAAGCAATAAAAAACTGAGAAAGTTTTCTATAATTTTCTTTACTACTCTTTATTCCGGTCAATCTCTTGTAAATAAACTACATATATAATAATATACATATAATAATATACATATAATAATAATATTTATATAAATATAATATTTACATATACATATTTATATAAATGCAATCTTTATATATTATATGTTAATTATATATATTAATATATATTAATATACATAAATACATTATATATATAATATGTATAATTAACATATTAACATTATACAATATATATTATATAATAAATTTGCTACAAAGAAATCAGTATAGTATAAGACATCTATTCCTGTTATTGCTTACGTCTCAATTGCATCTGAGAACATTATGTAAACAAAAATTCTTACATAAATAGTACTATGAGGCAATTAGACAAATAATCATTTAGATAATGAGAAAAACATTGCAGTTATGACATTATCATACACTAAATAAGAGTGTATCAAACAATTACAAAAATTAAAATATCTCTACAAATACTACAGCGAAGACATTTTTGAACATTGTATATCAACATTAAAATACTTAATTTGGCCTTATGGTTGTAGTTTTGTTAGTTTAAACCCAGATAATCATATATAACTATTGTGGCTTATACTTGCTGAGAATGTGGCTTCTCAATAAATACATTCCCTTATTCATTCAGGAATTTCTTGCAAAAATAAATTGATATTAATGATATTTGATTCATTGTCAAGTTTTAATTTTCCCAGCTGATGGGGGAAGGGTGGATATAGCATCATCTATGTAGTCCATGCATATAAGGTCCAAATTTCCAAGCAGCCTTAATCAAGGCATTTAAAGAAGCTTTATATTCCTCATAGTGATTATAAATAAATATTTCAGTTCTTTCATTAGCTTCATTTAATCAAAAGTTTATTTTAAGTACTTGCAATAAAAGAAACAGTGATATAGAAAAGAGACAAATTCAGTGAAGTTCTTGTGAGACATCCTCTATTTTGAAATATATGGTTAGTTATCTTTTTTTTTTTTTTTTTTTTTTTTTTTCCATTAAGAAGTATGCCAAAACCTTTCTAACATATTCAAAGTAGAACGATATTGTTTACTACCAATACAGAATCCTTCTGCTTCTAAAAAGAAATGTAAATTTTAACCACATGTATCAACTATGGTTGTTAGGTGCACAAACACTATATACTATATCTTGAGTACTGAAAATTATTGTTGCATAATATTACTCCTATTAACATAGTATTGTGGGCTAAATTTAATTCAGCATTTCACAGTTCTGTAGAACATTTGAAAGCAGACAAAAGGGTATCAACTGTTTATTTTTAACATAGTTTTTCTTTCTTTACTTGGGCAAATGACTCATTATTCTTAATTTATAAAGTTGTATTATCTGTTGCAGAAATAATAATATATAAATAATAGTCTATTTTTTATTATTTTTTGTTTGTTTGTTTGTTTTTGAGCTGCAGCATTCTAGTATCCTAGTTTTTAATAAAAGGTATCTATCAGGGGAGAACTACTGCTTACAATCTCTTTGACCCTATATGTTTTTGTGGTCTTGATAGACCCATCTACCAGTAGAATTAATGCAAAACTAAACAGGTGAAAACATATCCTAAACTTAAACACTTTTATTTTTTTTGGAGCTAAGAAATTAGTGTAGTGTCTCTACCTGTATAAACAAACTCGGCATAGAGAAAGAAATAGACAATGGAAAAATTCTCTTTGAAATTTTCAAAAATAAGAAGAAGAAAAAAAAGGCAGGAATAACTATGACAAATGAAATGGGACTAAGTTTATCCCAGCTATTTGTGTAAACAAAGACACCTTACCACCAAAATGTCGGTAAATTAATCTCCATATCCTCAGGTCACTGAATGATGGGCCACTGAAGGAGTTATAAAGAGGAAGCTCAGGCAAAGCTTCGTTCTTTTCTTCCTCTCCTCTTCTGAGAAGGGGGAGTGAGAGAGCAGTTGTGGTGGAGTTCAGCTGCTTAGCAAGGTAAAACCACCACACACACACCCTGCTGTAGGCAGGGATACCACCCACTAGATCAGGTCACACAAGGCCCCATCTAGCCTGGCATTGAATACTTCCAGGGATGGGGCATCCCCCAACTTCTCTTGGTAGCCTGTTCCTGTGCCTTCCTACCCTTTACAAAGAATAATTTCCTACTAATGTCTAATCTAAATCTATTCTCTTCTAGTTTAAAACCGATCTCCCTTGTCCTATCATTATCTACCTTAGTACAGAGTCCCTCTCTGTCCTTTTTATAAGACTCCTTTAGGTACTGGAGTGCTACAATGCAGTCTCCTTGGAACTTTCTCTTCTCCAGGTTGAACAACCCCAACTCCCTCAGCCTTTCTTCATAGGAGATGTGCTCCAGCCCTCTGATCATCTTTGCAGCCTGCCTTTGGACTTGCTCTAACAGGTCCACATCTTTCTTGTGATGGGGGCCACAAAGCTGAATGGTCCTGGAGCTGGAGCTCCTCTACATGTAGAGCCTCACAAGGACAAAGGGGAACAATCACCTCCCTTGACCTGCTGGTCACAACCCTTTTGATGCAGCCCAGGATGCAAGCATACACTGATGGTTCGCGACAAGCCTTTTGTTCACCAGAACCAACAAGACCCAGGACAGATCCCTGAGGGACACTGCTCATCACCAGCTTCCACCTGGACATAGAACCATTGACCACTACTCTTTAGGTGTGTCCATTGAGCCAATTCCTTATCCACCAGATGGTACACCCTTCAAATCCATCTCTCTCTAATTTGGAGACCAGGATGTCATGTGGAACTTTGTCAAAAGCCTTAGAGAAATCCAAGTAGATGACATTGGTCAGTCTTTCCTTTGTCAACTGGTGCAGTTTCTCCATCGTAGAAGGCCACCTGATTAGTTAGGCAATATTTGCCCTTGATGAAGCCGTGATGTCTCTCTCAGACCACCTTGACCTTCATGTGGCTTAACATTGTCCTTTTTATGATCTGGCCAGGAACAGACGTGAGGCTAACCAATGTGTAGTTCCCTGAGTCCTCCTTTCTACCCTTTTAAAATATGGGAGTGAAGTTTCCCTTCTTCCAGTCACTGGGGACTACACTTGACTGCAGGACTTTTCAAATATGATGGAGAGAGGCTTGGTAACTCCATCAGCCAGTTGCCTCAGGACCCTTGGACACATGTCATCAGGTCCCATAGACTTGTAGTTGTTAAATTACATCAGGAGATCCTGAACTTTCTCTTCGCTTACAGTGGAAGGGGCTCTGCTCCCCCAGACCCCACCTAGAAGTTCAGGGACTTGAGAGTAGTGGGAAGCAAAGTTAAGTATCTCTTCCTCCTCCACATCTGTTAGCAGTTCTCTGTCTTCATTTGTCAGAGGTGATATACTCTCCTCAGTCTTTCTTTTGTGGCCAATGTACCTGTAGAACCCCTTCTTAATCTTTGCATCCCTTAGTTTTGGCAGTGCCTTGACTTTTCTGATCCCATCCCTGTGCATCTGGACAGTGTTTCTGTACAAATATAACTGTGTACATTTGAAGGAGCTCATTCCACTATGTTTTGAGGGACAGTGGAAATATTTAAAACTTATTACAGTGTGTTTAAGGGAAGAGCCAAGTTGGGAATAAAAGTGGAATTGAAGTGGACTGGGGAGGAAAATGAGAAGGAAGGGGGTTAAAAAGGGCTAGCTGTGAGCAGACATCCTGCTGGTCAGTCTGCTTTCTGTGCAAGACATTTACTAGGTTACTGTAGTCTACTCTACCTTCTTATTAAACTCTCCTTGATGGTTTTGGAGTGAGCTTACAGTCTGTTCTGTATTTCTGTGGGTGTGACTGACTATTGAACTTCAATCTATATCAGCCAGCAAAAAGGAGGGATGCTGCACCTGGAAATAGCCAATGTCTGAACTGGTGACTGGGCAAGGGGTAACTCAGCACAGTAATCATAAAGACTTAAAGTTGTTATGGAGGGATCAGTGAATGTTTATGTGTGTGTGAATAAAGAGAAGGAAGGTATATGTGTTTCAGTAGGAAATACATTCCAGAAAGAAGAAGTAGGACTGGACCAAACTGTCTGAGGTTAGGTTTCCCTGAATACTGGTGAAACTCTTATCTCTCTTCTGGTCTGTGCATGGTCATGGATGAGGTTACAACTCTGGGACTACCTTGCACACCAGAATAGCAGGAAGTATGAAAGTACACTGGGAGGATAATTCCCCTCTAGTATCTGTCAGAATTGTCTGCTCCTAACCATTAATGTTTCTGATCTGTGGATGCCAACTTCTTCCCCCAAAGAAACTGATGTGTAAAGAGTTTTAGATTTAGTACAAAAGATCTTCTCTATCTTTACGTAGAAGTCTATCGTGGATATTTCTAAACAGAAGAAAAAGTAGTAAAAAAATGTAGAAGAGTATGGAAAGATTACTTCAAGATACCACAAGTAAAGTCACCATTAATTAAATTGCCATTAGCAATAGTTGTTTCTGAGATCAGTTAAACACATTTTAATTCCTTCTAACACTCCATCTTTTTAAACACTCTGGAAATTATTGAGTTCTGTTAACATTAAATTCTACTTTAATTGTTGCTGCTTGAGAATTGCTCCAAATTCTTATGTAGTAGCAAATATGGGGTTATCAAAGTTTCTGAATACCTAACCTTGTTTTTCCAAATGAAGAGCAAAACATTTTTTTTCTTTCTATTTTTCTTTTTTTTTTTTTTTTTTTTTTGATATCCCATCTTTCATTGCATGTTTGTAATGCATAAGTGTACTCTTATGTTGCAGTGATATGTACTTTTTGGCTTGAGAGTGATATAATTCCTTTTGTTTCTAATTGGTTGCGGTGTTGTCTTCAATAGTTCTATGTTTTCATTTTGCTTGCCTTGATTTCCAAATGAACTGTTTGTTTACTGCTGTCATACATACCTGTTTGTTTTTGCTAATGTCATTTGCTCTTGTTAATTGAATGTTCACAAGTAGCTGTAAACCCAGATTATTATTATTATTATTTTCACATCATTGTTTAATTACATTTTAGAACAGATCTCATACTTTGTTGCTAAAATGAAGACATGAATCATAGTCATTAATTGATTTCCATTATGTTTCTCCAAACTTATCATGTTGGACTACATCAATTTTGTCTGTACAAATAATATAATAACCTGCCATCTTTAAAAATGAGTAAGCAATTTAAAATGTGGTAGAATCAAAACTGGTAATAAAGACCTTCTTCAAATTATTTTAATGACAGTTAGTATAATAAAAATCAGTTAGAAAAATAGTATAAAAGAAATCATTATATTACATGGATTCAATACTTATATGACTGTTCTAATAATTTTCTTAGCTAGTTGTCAGTTTTACCATCAAAGTTGTCATTCTACTCTCTGTCGAACTGTTCTTTTCATGAATAGAGACATCAAAATCTGGGTTCAGCTCTTTACCACATTGCTAAATTACATGGAATTTATTTAGCAGTCACTGTGTAATTAGTGTATCTTAATTTGAACTATTCAGTTTCACATGTAAGATTTATAATTGCAAGATCAATTTGCTAGCTGATTTCACCAGTAGGAATTTTGATTGTGGAAGATTAAAATAGTATTTTTAAATGACCATGATAAAGATGAGTTTAAAGCATACCTCTTTACGTCTTACATTACACTATTTACATTTACACAGAAATATTTATAAGGCACTAGGGACAGAAGAAACCCACTGGTCAAAACCAGGAAAACTGATTCAGAGGATGTATTTCATTATGAGCGCACACATTTATATCAGCATCTGTATGCAACTTTCATGAAATGAGTTTCTTACTTCCTAAGACTTGTTTATTTATTTATTTATTTATTTTCCAGAAGAATAGATCTCCATGTCAGCAACATATGGAAATGACAATGAAAAAAAAATCACATTTAACAAAATATCTCAAGAAGTTCAACTTTGTGTTGAGAAGTTTTCTGCTTTTACAGAGACCTATGAAATGTTTTTTTAAAAAAATGATTTTTAGAGACTGCAGCCGTCACAAGGTCCTGTATTATGGAAATGATGCATTTTAATGAACTAGTCTTCAATACAGATAATGGACTTTGGAAAGAACACTAATCAGTCTGTGCATTTCAGCTGTACCTATGGCAGATGAAGTCCTTGTAACAGCAGCCCTGTCTCTATTAGGAAAAAAAAAAAAAAAAAAAAAAAAAAAAAACGAAAGAAACAAACAAACAAAAAAAACAACCATCTAATCTGAGTAGCAAGTGCAAGTTCATTATCTAGTATTGTGCCTTTCCCTTCAAGTGTAGGGAACCAATTTATTTTTACCAAAGTTAAACTCTGAAGTTTGATACCTACATGAACTAAGCAATTGATAGAAACAGTTAGGGGGAAAGTTGTACAGGCCACAATAATCTAACAATCAGAAAACAGAGAAAGGAACAGGGGAGAAGGAAAGTAGAAAATAAAAGACAAAAATGAGCAAAATAATGAGCCCATGAAATCCAGGAAGGGGATTAGTCTTACAGAGAGAAACATTTTCTATGCAGACAAAAGGATGGTTTCCTTTACAAGCTGCTGACATTTAAACTTGCAGAAACATTTAGACCACATATCAGAATTCCCTGCTGTAGATGGTCCACTGCAGAGGACTCTGCAGCCTCTCCACAGTTTTTTGCAGAGAAGCCAGAACCAGGACAGAAAATTCCAACCTTCAGTTAGTTCCCCACCACCAGTTAAATCAAGACTATACATGCAAAGCTTTTTACATCCAAGTACACAGACAATCCAGAAGAATCTAAAAGTTTGTTGTTGTTGTTGTTGTTGTTGTTGTTATTTTTTCTAAATATTTTTTAAATATACTTTTGTAATAATGTGTTTTTTTTTTGATAACTCCATTGCCAAAAGGAAAAAAAAAAAAAAAAAAAAAGGAATTTCTCCCAGTTGAATTCTTAGATTGTGAATGAAGTGCATTTTGACTTAGTGCCTTTTTGGGAAAAAAAAAAAAAAAAAAAAAAAGTAAATTTTGAGTCATTTGGAATATGATCATTATAATGATATATTCTAATATAAAATAATTATTATTTTTAATAATAATAATAAATCATAGTGGGTAATTCTATAAAATCTGTTTAACATCAGTCTTATTAGGAGCGTATAGCCACAAGATGAGCAAAAAATAAAAATACTTACATCTTAGTTCACAAAGTATTTTAAGTACTGGAGAGATCAAAAGACAGGATGGTTACTCACTAAATGAGACCAGACTTCTCTTCAGAAAACCTTAAAAGGGATACTTTACTCTCACTTCATCTAGTTCACAAACTGCTTGGGAAATTAATAACACTGTTACCCTTCAAAAAGCAGGAAAAATATCTCAAAACTCCACAATGTGAAGAGCTGGGGGACCAGGACACCAGAGTGTATGAGGCAGAGCAGTCACCCTAAGTTTACCTAAATCCTATTTGTAACCACTTACCTCTGGAAGTGCTGAGGTTTAGAGGGGGTAGAACATAAACACTGCCTATAGCAATTCTCCTACCTGTCCATGGGCCCTATTGGGCTGTACCAGTTTTGTATTGGTACATCTTGTACATCTTGTCCCAGTTTTGTACTGTTGCTGTGTCCAGAGAGGTACATGATACCCAGAGAAGGGCCTGAGCTTGCTATCCTGCTCACTGGTCCCCAAGATCTTCCTGCCATACAGTAATTCCCTGTGTAAAGTAAAAATGGAAAAAGTGCAATATTATCCCAATTGTGTGTGGTGGTTTCACAATTACGGGTAGCTAAGCTCCACCAAGTCATTCTCTCACTTCTCCTCCTCAAAAGAAAAGGAGAGAAAATAGGATGGAAAAAAGCTTATGGGTTGAGATAAGGACAAAGAAATCACTTACCAATTACTGCCATGGGATAAACAGACTCAGCATAAGGAGATCAATGTGATTTATTACCTATTGATAACAGACTGGAGCCAAGAGAACTAAAAGCAAACTAAAAACACCTTCCCTCCCATTCAACTTCTTCTACATTCTCCCTCTTGAGCAGTGTAGGGGAATGGTGAACAGGCATTGAAATATCTATAATACTTCATCATTTACCACTTTATCTTCACTCTCTTCTCGTGCTCAAGTGTGGGCTCCCTCTAATGAGATGCAGTCATTCCTGATCTGATCCTATGTGGGCTTCCCACAGGCAGCAGTTTTTCACTCAGTTTTCTCACTTCTCTCTCCTAGCTGTGGCTGCACAGCAATATTTTTCCATTCTTAAATATGCTCTCACAGAGGCACAACAACATTGTTCATTGTCTCAGCTTTGGCCAACAGCTCCCTTTGGAGCCAGTTGAAATGCGCTGTTATCTAACATGAAACAGCTTCTGGACTCTTCCCACAAAGACCACACCTGCAGCCCTTCCCAAAGTTCCCAGAACTATGCCACATAAGCACTGTGAAAAGATGGTGCTTCATTATCCTTTGAAGATATTATATCTGAAAATCATGATTAAAATAATAATTATTATTATTAATAATAATAGCTCATGTGGACTGAACACATGCACTTCTTAGTGTTCACCACGCCTGGTC
>NC_048926.1:58463966-58466243 GCF_011077185.1 Oxyura jamaicensis | reverse complement strand
TTTTTGCCAGCAACAGCTGTGGAAATGTGTATTACTTTCTCAGCTACCCCCTCAGATGAGAATCAAAATGAATGAATCCCAGAAATCTCTGTCTTCTTCTAAATTTACAATGTCATAATTGTGCGTGGTATTCAGATATCTATTGTTGCAGCATTCTACAGTTTTCTGCTACTGCTTCTTATATCCTTACTCTAAGAAGTGAGGTGTAATTGCCCCCTTAATATGTTTCTGAAACCACAGCTATTTCTTATTTCTTATTTTTATTATTATCTTCATGTATCTTTTCTTAGAAAGACATCATGAGAAGGGAAAAGTCTCCGTCCGTATTTCATGACTGCAGTATTCAATGGCATCCTGAGAAATATCTTACAGGAATGATATAACTAGGGATACAATGATTACTTACCTGATTATCTAATTTCTCAACTGAAAACAAAGATGACAATGAAGGCTTCTCTGAACTGTAAGCTTTAGAGTCACTTTCTGTAAACTTTAGGCAGGCCATCTACATCGAGGATACTCTATGTATACTCTACATCGAGGATATATTTCAGAATTCTAACAGATGGAATGGATACTGTTATATATAATGTCCACCCAGAGTTGCACCAAATGTGGAACAAGTAGCAGCTAGGAAACATATTATATATATATGTAATCAGGAATTTCAGATCCCTTATGTAGTATTGAATTCACGTCATGATCTTCCTGATACTGACTAGAAACAATATTCCTTTAAATAAAGATTTTACCCAGTTAATATAGAGTATAATGTTATTGAGCGGTGAATACACTATGATGTGATAGTACAGAGATGTCATATATCCTTTGACTTTTGTACTAAACCACCTAATCTAACCACCAGTGTTACCTTTAAATATGCATTATTAATTTAATTATCTTTATGAAATTATTAGCCCTTATTTGGATTAAGTACTTCTATATTTATTTGGTCTTATACTCAATTTCTTTGTTTAATTTTCAGGATACTGAGAACCAGGAACTTTAGTTTACAGCACCTGATTCTTTTGTTGTTTACCTAGTACATATTCAGAATTACAAATGTCATGGCAATGATAAGAAACAATCTTTACAGTGACGAGTTATAGGCTGCAGGATATTTCATGTGGGGTAATACTGAAAATTGGAATATGAAATGTACTAGCCAAGTTTTAATTTGAATCCACACTTAACTGTGTAGAATTGATGTGGGAAATCACAAAGTAACTTGTCAAGTGGAAAAGACAAGTAATTTAATAGTTCAGGTCTCAGGTTTTAGATGTTTCATTTTTTAACATGCTTTTTATACCTAAGGAAAAATATTCTATTACGCTCAATCCAAAATAAAATTAAGTTTCAGACATAAAACATCACTTTTCTAAAATGTAATCTGTGAAGTTTCTAAAAAAACATCAAATATTTTTCTGAAAAAGGACAACAGATTTTTATCTAATACACTATCAGTCCAGATGTACTACAATGTTTTCTGTGTCCCTACATCCAGATATTATTTTTAGCAGAGGGCTCATTGGCAAAGCAAAAGCAAGAACCAATGCTAAGCAGAACAGAAAATTAAATGCATCTGTGGAGGAATTCAAGAAAGAGTAACTACAAGGCTCAACACATAATTCGGAACAGAAAATTAAAATAAGTGTATGGTACTCTATGTGTACAACTGGTGAAATACTTGTGGTTAATGGATTTTTAAAGCCGTAAGTACTTCCTTTTTTAATAAAGAACAATATTATGTTACCAGAACATTTTGATTAGTGGAAAATCCATTACTTGTACAACAAGGGAACAACTGACTTTAAATCACAGCTGCTGCAGCCATGTTACAAACATTTGTATATCATAAGTACATTGGCAATGTTATAAATCTTTATAATAATCTTCTCCCAAACTTTCCACTCTGTAGTTATCGCAGTTATCAAAGGATAATTAAATTAAACACTACATGATTTACAGATTAGGCTGGCTAACCAGTTTCAATAAATAGATCACAAGGTGTTGTTAATAGCCAACATCTGAAGAATTTCTGTTTATAACAAAGAATCAGTGTCTAGAGTCAGAGTTGATAAAAGCTCAGGTAAGACTGCGTTAAATATATATATATATATATATTTCAAAAAAAGAAGAAATCAAGGAAGTTAAATAATAATAATAATAAAATCATCATGCTAAAGTCATCCCAATAAATTTATCTGGAAAAAAAAAAAAAAAAAAAGGGGGGGGGGGTCAAAATTAATAAAAACAAAATTAAAAAAAAATACTAAA
>NC_048926.1:58461460-58463866 GCF_011077185.1 Oxyura jamaicensis | reverse complement strand
TATTCCTTAGTCACTATAGTTGGAAGAGAGTAAAGAAGTAATGTTGGTCATACTGTTATGTCTGTGTTATTTCTATTTCAGACCTAATCATACACATATTTTGAAGACATTTAAGCAACTGTATACATATATAGTCCCTATTAAAGTCAACTAAGTCATCTGGTAAAATTCAAAAATTTTTTTTTTTTTTTTTTTTTTTTTTTTTCATGAATATATGTATGTATGTATACACATATACATGTGTTCCATCTATCAACAAACATTGATATTGTTTTCCTTTATGACTGGACTCATTTCTGCAAGAAAGGAATCAAAAACCCTACATGCAAATACATCTAAGATATACTTACAGTAAAATCAAGTTAAAAATTATGATTTTATAAAGTTCCACATGTAATTATATACAGTGTTATTAATTTATTTAAACATAAACAAGTAATACCTTTGTAGATCACTGATGGTATTCTGGCTGGATGTCAGCAGATGAACAAAAAAAAAAAAAATCACCTGCATGTAGATGTCTCTGATATTTGTGGATGTCTAACTGTGTTTATAATGGCAACTGAAGACCACTGAAAGCTGATTAACTGAGCAGTTAACCAATGTAAAAAATAATATTTTTATAAAAGGTGTATTCTGAACCAGTATACACATATGGACAGACATGTTGACATTCAATAATATTCTGAAAGAAGGAAGGATATGAGCTGGTAGTGTAGAATTATCCTCAAATATCTCTGACCAAAATGTGATTTAACTACATATATCAGTTAGCTTATGTGTGAAGAGATTACTTAAAATTTTCTTTTTAATTCTTCAAGGACAATCTAAGGATAAAAGAGAGGAACAGGTTAAGCTGGAAATGTTACTTACTAATTAATCAAAGGGCTCCAATTTGCTCAGCTTACTGACATGAGCTTCTTTCAAGAGTAAGTTGCAAGGTATCTGTTAAATCTGTTCACATTTCTTGCCATTTTGAGAGCTGCTGCCACTTGAAGGCAGACAAGCTTTACAATTAAGTAACAATTGCTGAAGGTTTTGTCAACAAAACCAGAGTGAGGCTATGGTTGAGATTTGCCCTAAATTTTATGTTGTCCTAAAACTTATTTTATTTGTCTCTACTCAGAGATTAGTTATGCTCCTCTTTCCCTATTAATAAGGTAACATTTTTTACAAATAATGTTTTATAGCCAATATAGATACCAGTAATTCTGAGCTGAGAGAATATCACTGTTTAAATGTTATGTAGATAAATAAATATTAGTACTTGAAACATTAATTCTTAGAATTTCTTCTGTCAACTATGACTTTTTAATTTCCACTACGTCCTGCACTGAAAGTGGAGTTTATTTGTCAGGGTGCTTAGATCAAGTAAGCAGCTTGATCTGTGACAGAAATGTAGAGCTCCCACAAAAAAAAATAAAAAAATAAATAAACTGATAACTGACAAACCAACTTGTGTTTTCCTACGTATTTACAAAAACAAACAAACAAACAAACAAAAAAATAAACCAACTAAAGTATTAGGTGAATCCACCCAGTAAAAATTGGTGAATCCACCCAGTAAAAATTAGGTGAATCCACCCAGTAAAATTTTTTTGGTAAGAATTACGTAAATCAGCCTATGTGCCCTAGATACTGGAAATCCAAGAGAATTTTGGGGAAAGTAAAATATTGGTAGCTTTTGCTTGTGACTGAATATTATTTTATTTTTGGCTTTCCCATACTGTGTCAAAAAACTATGTATATGCAGTATAGACATGTATCTTAATGTAGCTACATTGAACTACATGTAGCGACATATCCTGTATAAGATGTGATCTGTTCTTTCACTTCATACTGAACGTTAGAGTTCAATGAAAGTGAGGTGAAAAGAGGTGAAAGTAAGTTTGTGTGAAAATATTGGCAAACTGAAACCCTGAAAAAGATCATGTGTTACATTGTGTTACACTGGAGACACTACATACTTAGATTTTATTAATTTTGATAGAGTTTGAATAAATTATTATTATTATTATTATTATTTTGTAAACCAAACTATTAGTCATAAAATCAAGGTTGAAAATTATGAAAGAGGTAGAAACTTTATAAAGTTACCTTTATAAATAAACCTCTCATCAACAGCTAGCTACATTTCACTACTAGTCCATGGAAAATATATATATATTTTTAATTGAATAAACATTATCTGGCCTTAAATTAAAAAGACATATTATTACTTAAAATATTTTCACTAATGAAAGAACCCATATCAGCATTCTGAGGTGAATTAATTTAGGTTAGTAGTACAGTTTGGAGAATAATGTATCAAACATTAAACTCTCAAGATTTTGTTTCAAAAAGTCCTAGCTAATATGTCTCTGATTTCTATTAAGGTCCATGACATAATTTAGTACAGTTATTTTA
>NC_048926.1:58423697-58456460 GCF_011077185.1 Oxyura jamaicensis | reverse complement strand
TAAGACATAATCATGAACCTATAAAATCAGCAGACAAAAGACCACTTAAGAGTTATCAAGATGAATAATCACAGAATCACAGAACTACAGGGGTTGGAAGGGACCTCCATAAATCATCGGGTAGAACCCTCCTGCCAAAGCAGGTTCCCTAGAGCAAATTGAACAGGTAGACATCCAGACGAGTCTTGAATACCTCCAGAAAAGGAGAATACACAACTTCCCTGGGCAGCCTGTTCCAGTGCTCTGTCACCCTCACTGTGAAGAAGTTCTTTTTCATGTTGGTGAGGAACTTCCTTTGATCTATTTTTTGGCCATTGCCCCTTGTCCTGTCCCTGCAGACCACTGAAAAAAGTCTGGCCATATGCAGGTGTTAAAGGCCAGGCTGGATGGGGCCTTGGCCAACCTGATCTAGTGGATGGCATCCTTGCGTATGGCAGGCGGGATGGAGTTAGTTGACCTTTAAGGTCCCTTTCAACCATTCTATGAACCTGTGATTCTATGATTCATGTTTCTTCAGATATTTTTTTTCCTGATATTTTTTCCCTGATATTTTATACATTGTTTATCCCATGTGCATACTACAACTATGTCTAATGAGAGATCTCAGGTACCACTCATATAGAAGTATCTCAGATATCCTCATGTGCTCTTTATCAAACTCACCACTAAGAAGACTAGAGTGATATAATTATGTTACCTTCACTCAACCCATTTACACGTTTCATATAACACTGGTAGTCCACAATTCTATCAACTAGAAAAGAAAGCCATAAAAACAAAGTCCTAGAACTACACTAAGAGATACTTAACAAATGTTAAATGTCATTTCTATATAGTATTAAAAATGTATATATATCAGATAATCTTGTGCATTTATCCTGACATCAGTGCGTAGTGGCATCAGGATTTCTTTTTGAATTATAAGCTCCTTGTAAAAAAGATGCTCAATACACCTTTTCTTCTGGTACTTTTGTCCTCTCTTAGATATGTCTGAGAAGTGTAGAAATAAACAAACAAACTAAAAAATCACATTAAGTATTTTAGACTAGGTTCTTTTTTGAATTCAGGAGCAGATAATAGTCGGTTATTCATAGAATCAACATAACAGATTGTGTTGGAAGGGACCATAAAGGCATCACAGAATCACAGAATGATTGAGGTTGGAAGGGACCTCTGAAGATCATCTAGTTTAAGCGCTCTGCCGAGCAGGGTCACCTAGAGAACATTGTGCAGGATGGCATCCAGGCAGTTTTTGAATATCTCCAGTGAAGGAGAGACTCCACAACCTCTCTGGGCAACCTGTCCCAGTGCTCTGTCACCCTCACAGCACAGAAGTGCCCCTTCAAATTCAGCTGGAACCTCCTGTGCTTCATTTTGTGCCCATTGCCTCTCATCCTATTGGTGGGCACAACTGAAAAGAGACTGGCTCCATCCTTTTGACGCCTTCCCTTCAGATATTTATGCACCTTGATGAGGTCTCCCCTCAGTCTTCTCTTTTCTAGGCAAAACAAGCACAGTTCTCTCAGCCTGTCTTCATACAACAGGTGCTTCAGTTACTAACTGTCTTAGTAACTGTCATAGTAGAGTATGATTTTCTCTTTGGGAATATATGCTGACTATTCCTGATCACTTTCTTACACTTTCTTATCCTCCACCTACTTGGAGATGACCTCCAGGATGAGCTGTTCCACCACCTTTCATGGGATGGAGGTAAGACTGACTGGCCTGTAGTTGCCTGGGTCCTCCTTTTTGCCCTTTTTGAAGACTGGCATGACATTACCTTTTTGCAGTCCTCAGGCACCTCTCCTGTTCTCCACTACCTTTCAAAAATGATGGAGAGTGGCGGAGAGTGGCGGAGAGGAGAGGAGAGGAGAGGCGAGGCAAGGCAAGGCGAGGCGAGGTGAGGAGAGGAGAGTTGGAAAATACTATTGAAAACCAAGTCCAACTGCCTGACCATTTCAGGTCTAAGCAAATGTTAAAACATGTTATCTATTCCATTCCATTCCATTCATTCCATTCCATTCCAAATAACCAGCCTCAGCCTATAGAGCTTAAATCTAGATTGCCTTTGTATACTGAAAACAGCAACAAAGGAATGGAACATAAGATCTAAACATACCTTAAGGAAAAGAATGTGAGACAGTGAAAGCACAACGATCAAAGGTCCCGTCAGCTCAGTTATAGCCTATTACTTTAACATACCTTTAGTAACATAGATTTTTTTCTCTTAGAATTAATCAGTCTAGCACTGACTAGAATATCAAGCAGACTTGTTCAAGACCGAGATCGTTCATCTTTGGTATTCCTGACAGCCAATATACTAAATGTATACTAGAGCTAGCACAGGAAATTTTTGCAGTGTGCCTCTGCTGTAGTATGGTTTTTGTGGAAAAGTATCAGACTTATTAAAAACATTCAAAAGGTATTTGTAATTGCGATGATCATACTATTACAAGAGTCACCCTTTGCAGAAAACAGATTCAACAAATATTTTTTATTTTATTTACTTACTTACTTGGAAATTGCAGTCAACATATAAATAAATAAAGGATTGAATTATTTTATTTCTGCTAACACAGCAAGACCAAGTAATGTTAGTCTCTGTATTAACAAGTGCTAATTTCAGATTAATCAACTTGCTTATGTCAGACCATGTGAGTGTTTTTGCTGTCATTGCATATGACATGGACTGTTAATTTAATCACATTACTTTTAAGTCAAGCACTTTGATTGCAATAAAGTTATCATATATGCTAAACTGGAGTCACAGTTGGCACTACAGAAAAGCAAGTGTTAAAAGCAGGAGGGGAAAAAAATCTAAAAGGTAGGAAAGAGAAATAAAAGATCTAAAAAATCCAGTATGAAAACTGAGCAGCTAAAAACAATGTCTTGGCAAAAAGTTAAGGATCTGATATAAACCAACATATGGCAGAAATCAAAAAAATCTCTCGCAGATAAGAAAACAAGTTTAACCCACAGGTTATCAAATAAATGCAGATACAGCAAAATCAAACACCAGTGGAAAACACAAGTGTGACCAAGGGCAAGAAAGTTTAGCCTCTATATATACAGAGATAAAAGCTCTGGAACTAAATGAAATGCAGTGAAATGATCTTCCTCCCTCTCATTCTCACACATTCTCTGCCTTGAAGGTAAGTATCAAAAGCCCATACAGACAATAATGGAAAAATATGTAACACGGATTCATTTTATTTATTTATTTTGATTTCACAAAAAAACAAACAAACAAACAAACAAACAAAAAACCCTTTTTTACCCTTTAACAAAGAAAAAGAAGGAGCAGAAAGGAAAGAAAGACTCTGGTTCCAGACTCCAAATTGCCTCAGGTAATTTTTGAAATATGGTTTATGTTACTTTAAGGGAAAACATAAGTTTGAAGCAAATCTGCCATAAGGTAGACCTTTGGCAAAATGCTATAAATAATGTATTACCCCCTCCCTCCCCCCTTCCATGTCAGTTTCACTCCCCACACATCTCTGCACCAAATGTAAAAAAGTTTGTTTTATTTGGAAGCCCTTAAAGTATATGCAGTCCTGTTTTCTGCCAATCAGAGTCAGCAAACCCTTTAAATACAAATTGATTTTGAATAGATTTGCAGGAAAGAATAGTGGTTAAATAGTCATCTCTGAGGCTAGTTTTCCTTTCTTCTGATCACCTAGTTTGCTACCTAGAAGCAAACAGACAACAATGAAAATCATAAAGAATTAACATCATGTGTCCACGGTGAGAAACTACACTTAGGAGATTGGCTACTGCATTTCAATTTGGCCTTAGCTTTCAGATGAACCACATACAGAACTCTGCAGAAATTCACTGAAAAAGACAGACAACCTGACTATTTTATGAGATTCTTAGAAGACAATCTTAAGAATTGCCAAAGGGTAAAGAGTTTACCCTTTAAAAAACTAAAGCGCGCACCTAGAAAATTAGCTAATAAATAAAGTCAACATTCTTAAAGTCCAATGATGAGATATAATTTAAACAATCTTTGATCTTTCTTATTTTGAAAGCAAGGGTAAGAAACTCCAACTTCGATAACGTTTACTGGGGCTGTAATGGGACTGTTTCAGCCAGACTCTGTAAATAGGCTCTATCTTCTCCATATAATCTGCTGAAAAAGCTGTTAATTCTCCAGGCACTCACAAGGTTATCCTCCTTGGAGATTTGTTTTATACAGTAAGTAGTGGTTAATATTCAGACTAAATAACTCTATAGAACAGAGCCTTCCTTGCATGTGTCCTCATATTTTTTCTTCTTATATTAATAAATAGCGAAAGTGAAATTAAACTTTAAATAGGGAAAGAAGTTAGTTCATAAGATGCACAGCTATATTCAAAACGGAGTCCACCACCATTGACAAATAACCACTATGAAGCCTGAAAGGGTTTTTGCTACTAATTATGTAGTAGATACAGCTAAAATATAAGTAGTATCATTACATTATATTATACAAGATAATGGTTATTCACATTTAAAAGAATTAGAAATTGATGTATATTTTTAATCTTGTGGCACATTTCTCATTCTGCAGTCAAATAAAAGAACAAACAAAAAAAGACTGTAAATACAAAAGTTTCTGATCACTAGAAGTTTTATATATTTTATTGTAAACTGCAAAATATTTCTGTTCTCAATCTGTTGTCAAATAACCCATTCAAAAAATGTTAAACTGAACATTTATTTTCCAGGTTTCACTGGCCAACAAGTTTTGTCAGGAATGAGTTGCAAAATGTAGGTTATTTTGAGAGCTTTAGGGAAACATTTGATGGATAATCAAACTCTAGCAAACATACCTCCTTCAAGCTCATGAGTTAACTGTTATTTGCCTTTTGGGAATACTTGATAAAGTGTAAGTGAAAACTGCTGCACTGAGCCACCATAAAGACCTGCCAGCTCACCCCCATCACCCTGGAAGAGTAAGGTTAGAAATAGGAATGGAAAAGATATCAAGAGTAATAGAAAACAGTTTTAGTCATATGTGCTAGGTCTGGCTGGGATGTTAACTTTCCCTGCAGCAGCCCATACAGTGCTGCACTCTGCACTTGTATCTAGAACAGCAGTGGTATCACACTGGTGTTGTGTCTGCTGCTGAGAAGTGCTGGCACAGCATCAGGACTCTCTTTAACCCTCCTAGGGGGTGGGCAAAAAAGTGAGAAAGAAACATCAGCAGGGCAGCTGACCTAAACCAACCAAAGGGATATTCCATACCATATGATGTCACACTCAGCAATAAGAGGTGGAAAAAGAAAGAGGAGAGGAAGGGTGGGCTCTCGTTGTGAAATTGTCTGTCCTCCTCCCAAACACTGGCTACATGCCTTGAGGCCCTGCTTCAAGGACGTGGTCAAGCATCGCTCATTTGTGGGAAGTAGAGAGTAATTCCTTTCCTCTGCACTTCCACATAGCCTTTACTTGTTTTGTTTTGTTATTCCCTTTCCCCCTCCCTCTTCCCCTTTCCCTTTTTTCCCTTTAGTTGAACTGTTTAATTAATAATAATATTTCCTTAATAATATATATATTTTTTCTCTTTAATTAAATTATCCTTATCTCAACCCGTGAGTTGTTCTTTCCTTTATTTCTTCCCTTCCTCATCTGAGGAGGGGGAGTGAGAGAGCCGTTCTGGTGTTCAGCTGCCTAGCACAGTAAAACCACTGCATCATAAAGGATAACTTTGATTTTAAAAGTATGTGATTGTGAGAAGTCACCCTTAAATTTAATTATTTAATTAATTAAGCACACAATCAAAATTTATAAAGTGGCTGATCTGTTTCTAAAGGGAATTTACTCAATAAGAAATTTCCCAGTGTGTTCACAACCTAAGTTTTCTTACTCTTATCACAAATGCAATCAGTCAAATATGAAAACTATCACTTCTACTGAATACTACAGTATTATTAAAAACAAAACAAAACAAAACAAAATCTCAAGATTTTCTGTATATGAACACAAGTACTTACCTATACAAATAAAAAATTCTAAATCTAAATATATATATTTTATACTGATTACTATTGCCCTATTGTTGAGCTAAATGCCCTAAGGTTACCATTTTGTTAAAATATATCAGAGCTATGTCCAAAATCCTTTAAGGGCAGCAGAATTGTCCAGGGGATTTCCAGCACACACACATCATTAAAAAAATGACTTCACATTCTTGTTAGAAAAGAAGTAATCAAAGCATTAGAAGCTGATTCTTTGTATTTTGAAAAAAATGGTTTATGAGAAATATATCCTCTAAATTCTGAAATAAAACATTAAATTATATTGTTCAAATCTAGACTTGAAATGAAAGTTTAGGAATATGTTAAACAATGTGAGTGGCTATCTTCATTTCAGTGGCTGAGTATGTTTTGACTACTCATGTCTAGAATATCGATGTGATATATTACAATATGGCTGTGTCTTTTACAAGAAGAGAAGAAGGAAAGGAACGATAACAACAACATTTACCATTAGGATTATGGTAAACTGCACTGGAATTTTTAGTCAGGGAAGTTTTTAGTTTTTTAGTTTTTAGTTAGGTATATTTAAAAGTGTACTAGAAAAAAAAAAAAGTGTATATATATATATATATATACTAAGTATATAATATATATATACTAAGGATATATAAGTATATATATATATATATACTTATATCAACCTGTGTGAAGTTCTTTGTCTGGTATATGCTAATAATGAAATTGAAGATATGTTCTTCATATACCACTGCTGTGCAAGTGGTGGCATTATCATAAATATTGCATTTTCAAGTGACTAGTTTATGTGTCTTTAGATAAGATGTTCTTGGAATGTTACATTCATGTACAGGAGACACTTTTTGATAAATGTCTTCCAGTGATTTCCTACCGTTTGTGAGTTTTCCAAATTGTTAATAATAATTATTAATCCCACCATTCATCATTATTATCATTAATAATAATAATAATCGTTACTAATAATAAATATTAATAATTGTTGTAGTTGATATTATTGTCATTGTTATTAATATTATTTCATAAAATTTTCCTCAAAACTGTAGTTTATAGAATGTATAAGTTAGCTATAGATTATAGAATTGTAGTTGCAACTATAACAACATGGGAAAAAGTAGTCAAACTTTTTCAGTCTCTCTAAAGCAAAGTCTGATCTTTTTTTCTCTTGGTCTATTTTGACAAGTATCTGCTTATTTAATTCCTTCTCCACTCTTTTATTCTTGTATCTATGAGCTGTAGGAATAATCATCTTCTTGAACTGTGATTCTTCTCTGTCATTTCAGCATGAAAAGATGTTTAAACCCAAATACGTAAAAGGTGTTTTTGACTCCAGACAATACATGTGAATGTGACCAAATAAATAGAGCAGACAAGACATATTAAATGATATTAAACAACATACATTTCTAAAAGAATTTCCTGTTATCTTTCAAAACATTCTAATACTCTTTGTTTTGAGTTATCAATTAGTTTTCTAGAAATCATCAAAACAAACAAACAAAACAACAGTTTACATATTAGGTATGTAGTTTAATGGACACATACCGAGGCACTGGAGAACAAAAATTTAAACAACGATTGCAGCTTTTTATGGAGAGTGTGAGGATTTAGTTAATGAAATTCTTGGGGTAAAAAATAAAAATAAAATAAAAATAAAAAATCTTGCTTTTGAAATGGTATGCACAAAATTCTCATTCATCTTTCTTATATCTGAACCAGTATTTCACAATAGGAGATAAAACAAGAGAGCAATGGTATTTGAGGATATAAGCTGCAAATTGCACTTAACGTAAAACATTCTTAAGTGTAGATCAAATTTCACTCTCAAGGAAAAAAATAGTAAATGCATAGAAAATGTTAAATTGACATATTTCAGGTTTTTTTTGTTATTGTGTTATCCTATTCCTGGTTGAAAGATCATATAAAAATTAAATATCATAAGAATGTGTGAAAAGTGTTAGATACTTGAAGATACCATGCCATTTCTTAAAGGCAGATAAACCTCTGTACAAACGATGCATGTTATATGACACAGAGCCTTTGAATTTCTTTCTAAGTAAGAACTTCGAGACCCTGGATACATGTTAATTATTAATGTATCTTTCTGTTTATTTGATCTGACAGATTTTCTTTCATTGATTTTTCTGTTTACTTTCTGAACTAATGTACATTTTTAACATCTATAACAACTCACGGTGACAAGTTCCATCAGGTCTTCTCTCCATATGAAAATGTTATTTTTGCTCATTTTGAAACTGCCAACTGATAATACTTTGTGATGACTGCTTGTTATTGTATAAAGGGGACAATAGTTTGTAAATCACTTTCTTCACAATACTTGTGATTTTACTTCTTTCAGGAATTACTTCTCATGACACATTGGGGCAGATCATACAGTGATTATGAAAAAATAGGCAAAAAAAATGATGGTGTTAATAAGTCAATGGACAAAAGTTATCAAAGCAAAAGTAGAGAAATCACGTTTGTAATACTATAAGAGGAAAGGAGTTACGTATGGCAGTACTTTCCTTTCAGGTATAAAAGTTTGTCCCGATCTCCTGCAATGGTGGTACCACATCTCCTCTATTGATCTTTGTCATGTCCTCATTCTGACCCTCATTCATTTTGTTAACTTCTTATCCCCTTGATTCTTCTCACATTAAAAGATACCTTATTATCTCCCTTGTAATAACAATAATAATAATAATAATAATAATAATATCCTTAACTTCGTAATTCCCTTCCATTTAAAATAACCTTTCTGTGGAGCTTACCAATGGTGATTTTAGAAAGAAAAAGCTTCCAAACAACTTCATTGTGTACTTCAGAACCACCTGACAGTCTCGCTTTGTCCCTTCTCATATAGATAGAGTTTAATACATTTAATGGACAACTAATTTGGTAGGGTTCCCCCCTTGCCTTTCCTGTTTTTTTCTTCTGATACTTGCGATTGGAACCATTTAGTTTATCTTCATTAGAGACATGGACAGTGGGATTGACTGCACCCTCAGAGACTTAGCAGATGACACAAACTAAGTGGTTCAAGTGCCACTTTAGAGGCAAGAGATGCCATGTAGGGGGACCTTAACAGGCTTGTGGAGTAGACCTATAATGTTCAGTGAGCCAGCACTGTAGGCATTCAGCCCAGAAAGCCAATCGTATACTTTACATCAAAGGAAATGGTGGTCAGCAGGTCAAAGGAGGTGATTCTCCCCCCTCTAGTCCACCTTTCTAAGACTCCACCTGGAGTACTGCATTCAGATCTGGGGTCCCAATTAAAAGAGAGACATGAGCCTATTACAGCAGGTCCAGAGGAGACCGACAAGGATAATGAAAAGTCTGGAGCACCTCTTCTGTGAAGACAGGACGAGGGAGTTAGGTTTGTCGAGCCTAGAGAAGAGAAGACTTCAGGGCCTCCACTGCCTAGAAAGTATCTAGAAGAAAGATGAGGAGTGACTTTTTACCAGATTATGTAGCGATAGGACAAGAAGTAATGGTTTCAAACTAAAAGAGATCAAAACTAAAGTTAAAACTAAAGTTTAGTTCAAACTAAAGATTTAGTTTATATTTAAAGGAGAAAACATTTAATCTGAATGTGGTGAGGCACTTGAACAAGTTGACTAGAGTAGTTGTGGATGTCCCCTCCCTGGAAGTGTTCAAAGCCAGGTTAGATAGGACCCTGAGCAACCTGATCCAGTAGAAGTTCTCCCTGCCTATGGCCAGGGGGTTGGAATTAGATGACCTTTGAGATCCTCTCCAATGCAAACCATTCTATGATTCTATAAACCATATTTATCCCAATATTTTTTGTTAACAGCTGGCTAAGTCACTTTTCTGCAGGTATGGCCTTAGAAATTAAATATTTGATCTGACAGTTATGGTTTTTGATTTTTGTTGTTGTTGCTTTAGTTTTCAAGTGAATAACTTGTCAGTTATTATACTTATACATTCTATAAACTACAGTTTTGAGGAAAATTTTATGAAATAGTCAGTTTCCCAGTTAAACTACCTTCCACAGTAACTGAAACAAATTTTCTTTCCATATGGAGATAGCTTACACAGATTAGTGGGGAATGAGGAATGGGGGATGTCATTTTAGACACTTTACCACATAAGTAAATTGAAGATTCTTCAAACTGAATTGAATTACTTATCCTAATAAGAGAGGTTTAATGATTTCAACGAGTTTAAATAAACATATTGCTTGTAGTGCTGAAAGATGTTATATACTTTTCTGGAAACTGAGACAAGTTTTAAAGCTCCTAAATAAAATTCTGAAATTCTAAAACTAGTATACCATAAACATAAATTATTCCCAGGAAAATATTACCAACTCAGACAGAAATCTTTGAAATTAACACAGAATAGAGATCACCACATATATTCCAGTGATGGAGAATGAACAAACCATTTTCTTCATGAGTGAAAAGGGATTTTTATCATTCTGTTTCCTCTTCTAGTGAGATCTCTGATGTTTCTGTAGTGCTTAGCTTGTTGCCCACTTTTTTTTTTTTTTTTTTTTTTTTTTTCTATCCTGCCCACTTTTATCTTATTTATTTATTTATTTATTTATTTGGTGAACATTCAAGCTGCCTTTCCAAAGTTCTTCCTGATTCCTTTGTCCCTTTCAGACCTCTACACTTACCAAGTGTAACTTCCCATTGATCTCATCTTTTCTAATCCCAAGTTCAATAACTTCATATTTCATCAGGTGTTTCTTTTGCATGTCTGTTTTTTTCTGGTAATGAGTAAACATTTCATATATATAGAAAGCTATATTTGTCAGTGTAATGCCAAACCATTGAATTGTTTTTTTCTTCATAAAGGAATTCTCACATTTTATCAACTCTGTCCTTCCAGGCATGTCCTTGAACTTAGGTTTATCCTGCTGCTGCACAAAATGTCCAATACAAGGTACAAAGAACAGGGGCTGACAAATCGTCCGGCCAGCAGAGGGGTGGATTTCTGATGGTTGTGACTTTCTCCTGGAGGAGAAGGAACCTGTCACTTCCTGTCATGCATGTAGATTGTCCTTTCTGTCATGTTTTACAAGCGTTTTACAGGATGACAACATAGCTTTGAACAAGAAGACAATGTGAGACAGCAATTAGTTTGAACAGTGGAAAACCATAGAAAATCTGATATTTTGATCACTTTGGCTGTGGCATGCATCTGCACCAATTTCTAGCATTCTACTAGGGGATATCATTCTGTGTTGGTGCAGAGCCCCTTTGCAGAATAAATTTCTGCAAAGCCTCAGAACCTGAAGAGACCATGGAGTGAAGTCCTGCAGGAGAGTTTACACCTTAGAAGCCCAAGTCTGTTTCCAATTTGACAGTTTTTAGGAAACAATGCTGTCTGTGTTTGAACTTTTCTGAGTACCTGGATCCAGACAATCAGCTGCTCAGAGGCTTACTCAGATCATGTGTCTATGTTGAGAAAAGCAATAATCTGTCAGCAGTATTTATTCATGATACATTTTGATGAATGTCCAAAGAGATAAATCCTCTGAAAAATTCCCCCACAGGAAAATTGTCCTGGACTGTATTTTGATCACTGTTCATGGTATATATTAGGTCAAGGAGATCCAAACTGAAATTCACAGAAATGACAGAGGAAAATTAACAATAGACAGAGGGAAATTGCTGGATAGTTAATAAATCTAAATCCTAGAACTCGTTATAATAAAAGCAGAATGGAATTGAGGAAAATGAGAGGGCATGTGAGCTATATAAATCAAGAAGATCAGTGCGACTGTAGCCAGTAGATTAACCACAAGTTTTAAATGATTGAAAAATTGGTAAGTATATTGAAAATGAAAGGGAGATTGTGCAAGACAAGAGCACATGTACTAGGACTTTATTGGCTCATCGGAAATATAAATCAGAGAAGACTGTAAGCCCATTAAGGAAAGAACTTGAAGCACAGAACTTGCTAACAAAGAATTTGTGCACTCCTTAGAAATAATGGTTTATTTGTTTCAGTCTGAGTCAAAGAGATGATAAGGGCTAGCAAACTAGAAAGTCAAATTTTTTGTCTCTGGAAGCATAAAATACAGCAGAAAAGAGCAACATAGTTTCAAGTTCATTTTTTTATTATTATTATTTTTCTTCTTATAATTATTATTAATTAGAAAAGATTTTGCAAGCTGTGTTGGGTTTACAGTAGCATTATTTTAGAACTACAGCGAAAGTAAAATGGTACTGTATGGTGTCATGTTCTGTTAGTCTTAAACACCTTGCTGGAGGAATGGCCGAAGGAGCGGTTTCCATAGACATCTACAGTACTGCAATAAGTGTGCACTCTGCACTTTCATCTACATTTTATTTCTAACACCAGGAACACTGCAATAGCATACTTTTGGTACAAGCTGTATGCACTTGTCAGTGATTACTCAGATAAACATTCAGTGCTTCAAATCATACTGTTATAGCTCCAATAAATATACTTCTGCTTAGTCCCCAGGCTTGTTATATTAAAAATTCATGTATAGATGCTTCATCATACTTCCTCTTGCATAATAGTTGTACCTGGGGAAAACAACCTGGGATATCACAGAATCACAGAATAGTCTAGGTTGGAAGAGACCTCCAAGATCACCGAGTTCAACCTTTGACCTAATGCTAACAAGTCCTCCACTAAACCATATCCCTAAACCATATCTACATCTAAACGTCTTTTAAAGATCTCCAGGGATGGTGACTCAACCACTTCCCTGGGCAGCCTGTTCCAGTGACTAACAACCCGTTCAGTAAAGAAGTTCTTCCTAATATCCAACCTAAACCTCCCCTGGTGCAGCTTTAGCCCATTCCCCTTCGTCCTGTCACTAGGCACGTGGGAGAATACACCAACCGCCACCTCGCTACAACCTCCTTTCAGGTACCTGTAGAGTGCAATAAGGTCACCCCTGAGCCTCCTCTTCTCCAGGCTAAACAGTCCCAGCTCCCTCTGCCGCTCCTCATAAGACTTGTTCTCCGGACCCCTTCACTAGCTTCGTTGCCCTTCTCTGGACTCGCTCGAGCACCTCCATGTCCTTCTTGTAGCGAGGGACCCAAAACAGAACACAGTACTCGAGGTGCGGCCTCACCAGAACTGAGTACAGGGGGACAATCACTTCCCTGGACCTGCTGGCCACGCTGTTTCTAATGCAAGCCAAGATGCTGTTGGCCTTCTTGGCCATCTGAGCACGCTGCTGGCTCATATTCAGCCGACTGTCAACCAATACTCCCAGGTCCTTCTCTGCCAGGCAGCTTTCTAACCACACATCTCCCAGCCTGTAGCGCTGTTTGGGGTTGTTGTGCCCCAGGTGCAGGACCCGGCACTTGGCCTTGTTGAACTTCATACCGTTGGCCTTGGCCCATCGGTCCAGCCTATTCTGATCCTCCTGCAGAGCCTTCCTACCCTTGAGCAGATTGACACACGTACCTAACTTGGTGTCATCTGCAAACTTACTGAGGGTGCACTCGATCCCCTCATGCAGATCATCAATGAAGATGTTAAAGAGGACTGGCCCCAGTACCGAGCCCTGGGGGACTCCACTAGTGACCGGCCTCCAACTGGATTTGACTCCATTCACCACAACTCTCTGGGCCCAGCCATCCAGCCAGCTCTTAACCCAACGAAGTGTGCGCCAATCCAAGCCATGAGCAGCCAGTTTCCTGAGGAGAATGCTGTGGGGAATGGTGTCAAATGCCTTACTGAAGTCAAGGTAGACCACGTCCACAGCCTTTCCCTCATCCACTAAGCATGTCACCTTGTCATAGAAGGAGATCTTGTTTGTCAAGCAGGACCTGCCCTTCATAAACCCATGCTGACTAGGCCTGGTTGCCTGCTTGCCCTGCAACTGCCGCATGATGACACCCAAGATAATCTGCTCCATGAGCTTGTCTGGCACTGATGTTAAACTAACTGGCCTATAGTTTCCTGGGTCTACCCTCTGGCCCTTCTTGTAGATGGGCGTCACGTTTGCTAGCCGCCAGTCAAGTGGGACCTCCCCCGACAGCCAGGACTGCCGATAAATGATGGAAAGTGTCTTGGCTAGCTCCTCTGCCAGTTCTCTCGGTACCCTCGGGTAGATCCCATCCGGCCCCATCAACTTGCGTACATCCAAATGCTGTAGCAGGTCGCCAACCATTTCCTCGTGGATTGTGAGGGCCACATTCTGCTCCCCATCCCCTTCCACCAGCTCAGGGTACTGGGCGTCCAGAGAACAACTGGTTTTGCTGTTACAGACTGAGGCAAAGAAGGCGTTAAGCACCTCAGCTTTTTCCTCATGTCTGGTTACTAAGTTTCCCACCACATCCAGTAAAGGGTGGAGATTCTCCTTAGTCCTCCTTTTGGTATTGATGTATTTATAAAAACATTTTTTGTTGTCTTTAACAGCAGTGGCCAGATTGAGCTCCAGATGAGCTTTGGCCTTTCTGATTTTGTCCCTGTACCGCCTCTCAGCATCCTTGTAGTCCCCCTGAGTGGCCCATCCTCTTTTCCAAAGATTATAAACCCTCTTTTTTTTTTCCCCTAAAAGATATCTGAGTAGAAATAAGTGATGGATTTAAGACCCAGTTACAAAGAACTTTTGAATTTTATGGAAAATTTCCTGTACACCTTACCTTGTATGTGGAAAAGATATATTTGAATTAAAACACTTTTCTGAATGTCCTACTCCTAGGCAACAGTCAGCATGGATGCACAGTCTACGTGAATGACTAACAAGAGCAGATTACAGTTGTTGATAGGATTTCAAAATGTTATAAACTAATCATCCTTACAGTTGCAATAATAAAGCTGATTTGTGATCTTACAGCATTTTAAGAAGTGTATGCATTCATCCAGTTAAGAATCCATACCAGAATAGAAGTCAAAGCCATTAAATACCTAAAATGAAACAAACATTGTTCTAGTATAAAGAAAAGTATGTTATTTAAACATATCTTGAAACGATAAGAAATTGCTTTAAGAGTAAGGTTTTAGCTAAAGTAAAAATTACAAAAGCACAGAATTTATTGTTTCCAGGTTTAGTAAGCACTAGACTGAGAGAAAAAATTATAAGAAAATTGAACTTAAACATTGAAATCTGAAGATTATATTGGAGTCAGATGACAGGCTGAATTCAATTGGCTTCATCTATTAAATTGTAATGTTTTTTCAATTTAAAATTTTAGTAAGATTTTTCTTCAATCTAACAGATTTAGTAAGAACTCATTATCAGTGGCAACACTCAAAGTAGTAGGCCAGTGTGTTCTAGCTGAGAATCCAGCACACAAATGACAAAAACAGACAAACAGAATTATAAAAATAAGCAAATCCTTTATTGAATTACAGTGGACAAAACATGGTTCAAAAATCAATATTAAAAGGAATTCCTGATGTAAAGAAAATAAAAAAGGTATCAAAAATAAAGTATTTAGGAAGAACTAAAAATAGTTCAACTTGATGAATGCACAGAGTCTGCCCGGCAATGATATCCAAACACATTGTATTAATTCAAGTTGATTCCTAATCCATATGATTGTACCAACAGAAGCCTAGAATGTAGACTTAGTAAATTCCTGAAACTTTATTTGATCATAATTGTCTTCGTATTAAAATAATAATAATAATAATAATAATAATAATAATAATAATAATAATAATAAAATAGTTGTTTAAAGGAAGACTAAAATTTAGATTGTTTAAGCTTGAATCCACAATAGAAACACTGTGTAATATATACCAGTGTAAGTGTCCAAGGAAAGTTCTGTTAGTATGGACATTGCCTTAAATGACTTCCTTAAGCACGAAAATTAGAAGTAGTGTACTATATTCTATAAAATAACATGTATTAGAAAATGAGCGAACAAAGCTTTGCATTTTACTTGAGATTCTGCTAGCAACATGAAGTACTCAGACTGTACTCTGTGGCTGATCACAATTCCATCAGAAGTTACAGATATATACTGTAAGCCCACTATGCAGAACCTTGTAATTCATAACTGTTTATTTTATGTACTATTAAACACTCTGTTGAATGTACCTTACACAGAAAAATGAATAGAACTGGTGATCTAATGTAAGTAAGGTCTCAACACTCTATTCATGAAATAATAGAGTTGCTGCCAAAGTATATATGGTTTCTCTCTGTAGTTCACCTGGCAATTACTAACTACATTGTAAAACAACCCTTTCATTAATGCTGGCCAGGAGACAAGCTTACCTCATTACTTCAGATTTGTTAACCTATTTGTCATAACACTTCAATACTCAAACTGGACCACAGCCATCATTCTATTCCTCACACTCACATTCCCAACGCACAGATATTCTATGTTTTTATATTTCACAGAGTTGGTATAGCAAAGCAGTGACATCACTTTGGTATGTTACATCTGCTGTGGAACACAATGTGATAATGAGGAACAGTGTTTAAGAAAATTATTAGCTCCTTGATAATCCTTTTATATAGTCAAGATAACCCTGTTCACAGTTTCAATCCAGAGACAGAGAGATTTCAAAAATGCACACAGCCAACAACAGCAAATAATAAAAATAAAAATTAAAAACAACAACAACAAAACTAAACTTAATTTACCCCCCTATAAAACTGTGTAATCAAAGTCAAAATATCACCTGTTTCATTATATCGTTTCCATGACATGTTTATATCTTGTAGAAGTGGAATAATTTATGGAGAATCTCTACATTTTAGGAGGGTGCTGCATCACTACTTAAAACGTGTCTGGACATCACACACAGCAAAGTTATACAATCAGACTTATTTACAGATTTAAGGGTATACTCTACATTTGCAGAACTCTCCTTCTGCTTTCCAGACTATAGACAACAGCAGCCATTGTTACAACCTTTGCACTTTAGGATTTATTCATAGTTACATATTTATAAGTATACAAATTCCTTGTGATTTCTCCTGTTTATTATTTAGTTGCAAACAAGGATAATTTCATGACATTCATGTCAGAATGATATTTTCTGGAATTACTTTTGTAGTATTACTTTTTTTTTTTTTTTTTTTTTTTTTTTTTTTTTCCCCAATAGTAGCACCTTGTGGTTGTTTGCCTAAAAAAAAAAAAAAAAAAAAGGTGATTGGTCACACAGTGAAGTCTCGGACTATACTGGCTTTAAAGACTTTAGCTGGAAAATTCCAGTTTCCTAATGTCTGTCTTCTGCAGATGTCAAGCATCATTTTGCAAGCATTAAGTTGCATCAGGCTGAAACTGCACACATTTTTAGAAACGCTTTCTTCACACCAGGTTGGAGCTAACTTCACAAGTACATTCTATTTACAGACTGCCAATTTCAGAATTTTGTATGTGACTATCCTAACTCTTTTATTAGGTATCAGGTCTAAAGTAAGCATTTATAGGGACTCAATTATCTGACTCAGCTACCGAGTGTGAAGAACAGCACTAATTATGAGTTACGCACATATTACATTGCATTGTAAAATGTGAAAGCTGATTGCATATAAGTCTACATATGTATATTTAGTGAGTTTAGTGAGTCAAGCTTGCCTTGTGTTCTTTGGTAATGTGAGATGAAATAATTGGCTGTGGTCTTTAAGGGAATTTATATTTGTGTCAAAAAAAAAAAAAAAAAAAAATTGATAAGGAATCTCAGCTGGCCAAGTAACACAACTCATCAATATCTGAAGATAATATGCATTAGAAATTAAATACTTCCCGTATTTAGGGCATATGAACAGAAGACATGTCTTTGTGAATCAGACTGGTGAGTATTGTAAGAAGACATATTAGAGTGGCAGCAGGATACGTTAGTGAGATTTTTAGATTCTGGATGCTATCTGAAATCCTCCACCAGCATTCATGAGCACCAGATTGTGGATATGAGAGGGATATCCTCTGATCCCACAAGGATTATATATCCTTCCCTAGTCCTTTTATGGATCTGTTGTTGTTTAAAACGTCTAATTTCTGAATCAAAACTTGGGACTTTTGAATTTACCTGCCTCACCTACCTCAAAAACAACCTTCAGCAACAACTTCAGAAGTTCTTATAGGAATTTGTCAGTAGATTTTGAAAGTTTTCTAGTTTCCAATCCTGTTATAGAAAGAGCACATTTTTAGTGGAGTTGAAAGTGGAAAGCTTTGTACAATTTTTCCCGTTGCTGTGTACCCAAAAATGAATTAAAGCCAAGAGACCACCTGACGGCTTTCCGTACAAACCTTTTTTCACCACTGATCATCTGATGATCCTTCCATCTTCTTTTTCTTCTCTTTCAGATGTTATATGATTTTGCAATCCTTGTCTTTCTGTGCTACTATTTTGTAGGTGAAGATAATTCATTACCTACCTGGAACAGTTTTGAATCACAGTTTAGTTTGCATGGAAGGAAAGTGCAACTTCACTTTCTTTCTCATCAGATTGACTTTGTAAAGATAATTCCTACATGTATTGTAGTTTAATTCTTTTTACTTACATCAGTGAGCTCCCACTGTATTTTCATATCTGTGTTTATTTTGGCTCAAGAAACTGCTATTCTCTGCCTAAAAGTACAACTTTTAGTATACTTCTCTACCCAGATTATACTAACTGCTATATCATTCTAGAGAAGGAGAATGTAGGCTTGACACATCATCATCTACACTAAACTTATTCAGTGCTATGTTTAAAAAGTCCCTTCATGCCTACAGTATGTCTAGTAGTACTACAAACAGCCCATCTTTTCACATTCCCACAAATTCCATCTCAAATACTGCAATAGAGATATTTATAAAATTTTAATAGAGTTGTTGAAAATCATAACACTGTTACATAACCATGTAAATGGTTGATTTACTAGAAGCAATGCACAGTTGCTAAATTCATGTAAGCAGGAAAACAGTTATGCACTGTATTTGGTACTTTGGCCTAAATTACGAATTTCTTTTCCTCTTTAACAGAATCATGAGTTTCATCCATGAAAAAATCCCTGTGGCAAAATAATAAGGTTTAATTTAAATAATATTAATAATGCTGACATCCCTTACAGGGGATGACATGATTAAAAACATTTTCTAGTTATTTCTCATTTACATCTAAATCTCAATTTAACTGTTTCAAAGTGATGCTTATTAAATTAGTCACAATCTTATACTCAGAAAAATAAAGCACAAATACATAGGCAAGCAAATAATACTACCAGGACAGGACATATTCAGCCAGTGTTATTTCATGTTTTGAGTACAATTAGTATGCAAGAAACTACAATCACACCACTTTCTCCATTGCTTCCAGAACACATCTCAGCTACTTAATGTTTCATAAACTTTCTTTGTTATCAAATTTACTGTAAGGATGATGTTCCCTGCTGTTTATCATCATCATTGTCATCATTTATGTATTTACCTATTTATTTAGCCAGGTTAGCCAGCAAATTCAATTATTGGAGAATTGAATGGAGATAACATTGTGGCAATGTAAATCCCCTTTCAGTAACTTATAGTTATTTCATTAATAGTATGTCACACAAATGACAAAAGTTCTGAGCCAACAGATGTGTATATAAAATTAAAATTATGTCTACAAACTTAAAGTTATTTCTCAGTTATTCATTCCAATCCAGTAAATTTTGACAACATATTTTTCTTTTGCAAAAATATTCATCTTACATTAATGATAAATTGAGGCAGAGTTGCAGTGGTAGAGCAGTAACTAGACCACAGTCAAGTTGAAACTATAGAAACATTTGCAGTGTGAGGCAATATTAAGAAGAACGAATTCTAGCTTTTAAAGGAAATCCTCGCTCATATATCTTTCTCAAAAACATTATTTTATACTCTGTGCTCTCTTGGGGACCAGATACTAATCAGGGGACCAGATACTTTTAACTGTTTTAATCCTGAAGGTTAATTTCTGGCCTTGTTGAGAAAATTCTCCCAAGATTTTTAAAGATATTTTCAGTCTGGCACAAGATATGCTTTCCTGGGAATTTAGCATTTTTATGTTTCTTTTCCAAAGATGCTTATTTATACATCAATATTTAAGAAATATAAATACTTTTGGCTTTAAGCAATTCAATGAAATAACTCTTCTTTTAAAACTATGGAGGTTATAGCTATTTGTTACACTTTTTTAAGAAACATTAGACTTCTAGGGAGCATGAAGAGTATGCTTCAAGATTTTCATATTGACAGGGAGACACTTTGTATCAAATAAAATGTGCACTACTCACTGAGTGTGAAGTGTATGCGTTTTCATATGGTTCTTGCTGTAATGTGGCTCATTTGGCTACAGTAAAGCATTATGATACATAACTGTGGGCTTTAAATTAATAGATAATAAACATAGTAATTTGTGAAGGTTCTTTGTAAAATAAGAGAAGCCTAAATTAAGTATCTTTTTAACCTTTACTCAGATGTCATTTTTATTAAAAAGGAGCCAATAGATATTACAGATAACTTCAGTAGCAAGCTTAGAGCCCCTTATCTGTTTCAATTTAGTTTTAAAATTCCAAAATGAATACCATTTGAATGTTACTACAGATATGTATTTGATGGGACTGCAAAGAAACTAGAGTACACAAGCTGAAACCTTTATAACTGCTGCTGTTGCATTTATCTACATAGTAATTTTTTGATAGTGCTACAGAAAATCCTGAGGACGATGCTGACATGTCCTTGTTCATGTTATGAATGTGACTATGTTTTTATACAAATTTTTAGGATGTGTTTTCTGGTGGTATTGCTTAAGAAAATGATTTTATTTATTTATTTATTTTTGGCAGCTGGTCCAAATACTAATAATGTTTTTATTAGCCTAGTAGAAACCATGGTGTCTTGGGCCACTCAGTAACTTTTTCTTTATAATATTGTATACTGAATAATTATCATAATGTAAACATGATCAGTCATTTAGCTGACTAGCACAGGTGTCAGAATAGAATAGAATTTATTGAAAGTTAAGCCTCAGTGTCAGTAAAAAATACCTGAAATTCACAGTCTGTAAATGAGACTGTGAGAACACCTAACACTATAGAAGCCTAGTACATGAATCTTATACTAGAATATGAAAATAAAATACACAATGGGATGGAGTTCAAATGTTAGGAAAACAAACATTAAAGCATGTGGATTAGAATTACATTAAAATTAAATGAATTGCTCTTTTATTTTTTTATAGCTTACATATAGAAAAACTATCAAAAATGGACAATGCCATTATGAGTATATGTGTGTATAAACAGAGAGTTCTGTGCTCTTTATTCACACATACCATTAAGTCATTTCAGGAGCTGTAAGGAATCTCCAAAACTTGTATACACTAAGCCACATGTAATTTTTCAAAATGTTTCTAATTACTGAATTGCATTGATTAGTTTGTCCTAGAAAACATTTTTGTTGTTGTTGTTGTTTAATCATTGCTGCTTTCAGAAATTTAGGAAATCTAGGCTTCTGGAATTTCAGTTTTCTATAACTATTTTATTTCTATATAAGACATGATGTGATTTTCTTACTATTATTATTAATTGGTATTGTTATCATCATCATCATCATCATCATCATCATCATCATTATCATTATTATTATTATTATTATAAATAATGGCAATCTAATATAATTCTGTACTACCAAGGTATTCAAGCAATTCTGCAGAGAGTTGCAGATGGCAAGGACTTAAGTAATTATATATTTTCTTCAGGTATCCAAACATTTAATATTAAAACAGAATCATTGGCCAACTAGATGCTGGTTTAGAAATAGAGAGGTGATGTAAGTTATTCTTAAAAAGCTTAATATGGTCTCTTTTCTGTAACTTGGATAATCTTTTCAGGAATGTTGCTTTCAAGAGAGGAAAAGTTAAAGGTTATGCTGGAATAATTGCTTCAGCTTATGTGACACAATAAGGAATATAACCTTTTCAAGGTATACACAGGGAGAAAGAGGTTGTAATTACAAAAGATTAAAAATAAAAAGGCAAAATGTTAGCAGCCTCATGGTATAAATACATTAGTGTATAAATAAGGCTTAAGTAATGATAGAGTATATTTGCTCAGTTCCTCTTATAAATAAATAAATAAATAAATAAATAAAATAGTTAAAAAAATCTGGATCTGAAGTAAAAATATCTCATAAAATAAATGCAGGGGAAAAAAAAAAAGACTATGGCAAAGAACAAAGGCCTTTGGCAAGGCCCAGGGAATAGTGACATAAGTAATTCTTTTTTTGTTGTTGTTTTGTTTTGTTTTTTGTTTTACTTGGGTTTGTTTGTTTAGAAAAGAAGGCAGGCCACGCAGATGGATTATAAGGGTGTGTAGGGAAAAAATTAGAAAGGCCAAAGCTCATCTGGAGCTCAATCTGGCTACTGTTCTTAAATATAACAGAAAACATTTTTATAAATAAATTAACACAAAAAGGAAGACTAAGGAAAATCTCCACCTTTTATTGGATGTGGGAGAAAACTTAGTGACGAGAGTTGAGGAAAAGGCTGAGGTGCTTAATGTCTTCTTTGCCTCAGTCTTTAGCAGCAAGACCAGTTGTTCTCTAGATGTCCAGTACCCTGAGCTGCTGGAAGGGAGTAGAAAGCAGGATGTGGCCCTCACAATCCATGAGGAAATGGCTGGCGACTTGCTACAGCACTTGGATGTACACAGGTCGATGGGGCCAGATGGGATGAATGTTGGTAGTTAGGGTCTGGCGGCCGGAAGATATCGCGATGTACGGGCAGATAGAGTTCCTCCCCTGATAGCCAATAGCATGTAAGCAGGCGGAAGTGACGTTGTAAACCCGGACTATATAACACCATGTAACTCAGCAATAAATGCCATTTGCCGTCCACCACGTTGGTGTCTGTGAGCACATAGACCGAGAGCACATGGACCAAGCGGCCAGGGGTTGGTCGCCGTGCCGTTCCTGAACCAGGTCACCACTGCCTTCGGAAGGCAACAAGTGGTGCCGAAACCCGGGAATCGTCTCCTGGATTCGGGTGAACGGCGGCTGGAGCAGTAGGACCAGCCCGACGGGGAGGACTCTCCCAAACCGACAAGGGAGATGGAAGCCCTTGTGAAGGTCGTATCAGAATTGCATAAGCAATGGGGTATTGATTGTAAACCCAAAGATTTCACTCTCGCAGTCTCGAGGCTTTTACAAACTGGGGTCATTGACCAGCCAGTAGATATTCTCCACCCTGAAATGTGGGAGAAGTGCACTAAAGCACTAGCCGAGGAGACAATGTCCTCAGGTTGTGGCAAAAACCTTAAGTCCTGGGGGAAAGTCATACAGGCCCTGTGGAAGGCCATACAGGAACAGGAAACCTGGAGGGCAGCGAGGGCTTGTTTGTTGGCCACCCCGCAACTGGGAGTCGGGGCAGCCACACAGACCCCACACCCCCCAGATGGTGACGATTCTGCTGAGCCCAAAGATCTGTGAGAGGGCGACATGCCCACTCAGTCCCCGAACCCCGACCCGCTAACGGAGGGGCAGGAGCGAGCTAAATCCTTTTGGGGTGGGTTAGACGAGGAAGCCAGGGGTGCCGCTGGGAAACCAGGGTCTGACAAAGTCCGGGCGAGACCACCGCCATATGCGCCCCAAGATGGCGCCGAACGAGAAGGTGAAGGGCGGGGTGAGGACGCCTCTGGTGGGAACGGGGAGGAAGTGCTTGATTTAACTAACGCGCGCAAATGGGAGGGGGAGGAGAAAGAGAAAGAGAAAAGTTGTGGGGGCGAGTGGGAGGAAGGTAGAAGCACGAACGAGAGGCAGAGAGACAATCAGAACGTCCATCTGAAAAAATGCCTTTGTAGGGCAAACACCTCGCCGGGCAGAAGGTGGGGCGAGCCAAGAGGGAGTGAGCGGCCCACCCGCAAGGGCGGTGGGCGGGCCCGAAACTCGACAAAAAGATACCGGAACCCTGAAGTAACTAGTCAGTCGAGTTCTGGCTCCGGATCAGATACTGATCCAAATTCGGAGAAGGAGGAGGAAATGGGGACATATAGAGTCAAAAGCAAAAATATCCCCATCCGAAATAAAGCAGAACCGCGAGAGGGAGAAACTCCTCTCACAGATTGAAGGAAAATTAAGATTGCATGCGCTGACTGGGCCCCATCAGCCACGCTAACATTCCCGGTCCAGGTGACAGACGGGGGGCAGAGGGTCCACTCGCCAATAAAACCTAAGGATATACAAGCGATTGTTAAAGCCATTGCGGATAAAGGGCTTAATTCTGCTATGGACTCCACCCTCATAGATGGTGTTTTCGGGGGAGATGACATGCTCCCATTTGATATAAAACAAGCTTGTAGACTGATATTTGTCAGGGCAGGGATGATCGTTTTTAAACAAGAATGGGAGGACAACTGTACGAGACAACTGGCCCAAGTAGTTGGGGCAGATCACCCGCTACATGGCTCTAGCCTGCAGCGGCTAATGGGTACGGACCCAACAATGATCACCCCTCAGGCGCAAGCCCAGGGCCCGCGGGCCCATGAAGTTATGGCAACTACTCGTGCGGCCAGAGAAGCTATTCGTACAGCCTCTAGAGTTATTGCCAAACCGTCGCCATGGTCAACAATAAAACAAAGTGAAAGTGAGAGCTTTACGCAATTTGTAGATCGTCTCCAGGCAGCAGTCGACTCTTCGTCACTGCCTGGGGAGGCAAAAGGTCCAGTCGTAGCAGAATGCCTATGCCAACAGTGTAATTCGGCGACCAAAGAAATCCTGCGATCACTGCCGGCGGGTTCTAGCATCGCGGACATGATTAAACATGTCACGAAAGAAGAGCACCTAGCCCCAATCCAGGTAGCTGTTTGCACCGCGATAGCTAACATGATGACATGTTTTAACTGTGGCCAGGCAGACCACGTCACGGCAAATTGCCCTCAGATGGGGGGTCTGCCAACAGCGCTCCCCCCACGCCAAAACCGACCCAAAGGACCGTGTTGGGCCTGTGGAAAGAAAGGGCACTTCGCCAAGGAATGCAGATCTGAAAACCAGGGAAACGGGAAGGGGAGAGGGCAATTGGGCCGCACACAGCCCTCTCCCACTTGGGACATGAGGCGGCCCAATTATGCCAACCCCGGATGGGGCACGGTGCTCCCAAATTCAGTGCCCCCGAACCCACTGCCTCTTCAAGAGGCGACCAACTTTATGGCTCAACAGACGGCCCAGGCGGACCAGTCCTTCTCTCAGGGACAGCAAGGACCACCCTTTGGGGGCGAGACCCCAGGGTGGCCCTGGCAGTAAGGTGTGATAACCCGCCAGTGGTGTGGGGGATCTGTTCCCTTTATAATACCTTAAATGACACCGCCATTAGTGTCCCCTTTTTGATCGATACCAGAGCAGACGTTACAGTTATCCCTGAGATGAACTGGCCTCCGTGTTGGAAATTGGAAGACGCCCCCATGGTGGGTGGAGTTGGGGGATTAACCCGAGCTCGGAAGAGCGCTCAATTGGTTGCAATCACACTCCACACTGAAGAGGGACCGGAGAAAACCATTACTCTCTTCCCATATGTCATGTCCGGAGTCCCACCCCTGTTGGGAAGGGATGCTTTATCCCTATTAAAAGCCAGGGTGACAAATTTACCATAAGGGTCACTGCCGCATACCCACTTCCACCAATTAGACTGATGTGGAAATCGTCTGACCCAGTGTGGGTTGAGCAGTGGCCCCTGTCAAAACCTCGTATGGATGCTCTTCTCGAGCTAGTTGACCGCGAACTACAACAAAGTCATATAGAACCTTCTACTAGCCCATGGAACACTCCAGTTTTTGTAATACCCAAGCGAACCGGTGAAGGGTTTCGCCTCCTCTATGACCTGCGTGAAGTAAACAAGATAATTCAACCAATGGGTCCTGTCCAAATGTTGCTGCCTATGAACTCTATGATACCAAAAGGGCAGCCTTGTGCCGTCCTTGATATTAAAGATTGTTTTTTCTCGATACCTCTACATGAAGTAGACAAGGAGTGGTTTGCCTTCTCTGTGGTGTTTCCAAACAGTCAACGCCCCAACTTACCCTTCCAGTGGAAAGTGCTGCCGCAAGGAATGATCAACTCACCTACCATCTGCCAGATCACGGTGGATCGGGCACTGGTGCCAGTTTGGCGCAGTGACCCGACCGCGACTATCATTCAATACATGGATGATATCCTGATCGCTGCGCTGTCAGGAAGCCAAGTGGATCAGCTAGTGTCAACAGTCTCAGAAACTCTAAAAACAAACAGGTTTGAAATCGTGAGCACGAAAATTAAAAAAGGACCATGTGTAAGCTTTTTGGGAGTGGGGATCACAAGTTCTTACATACCCCCCCCCCCAGATAAAAATCCGTCGAGACATTAAAACGCTTCATGATATGCAATAGTAGGATCCTTACAATGGCTCCGCAATATTGTCTTGATTTCTCCCGAAATGATGGCTCCCCTGTATGATCTTTTAAAAGGAAAAAACCCATGGGAGCAAAAGATGCTGACGACAGAAGCAATTAACTCTCTTGATTTTATTGAGCGACAAATATCATCAAGCACGCTCGCCAGGTGGAACCCGAATGAACCACTTGATCTGTATGTATTCTTCACGGAAAGAGGGGGAGTAGGGGCACTAGCCCAGGGCCCTCCTCAAAAAGCTCAACCAATACAGTGGATAGTCCTAGGAAAACCATCACGCGCATTCTCTCCAGGAGTCGAGTGCCTTGGTAACCTCATCATGAAAGGCCAAAGACTCACCCTAAGACACCTAAGTATCGAACCCGCCATGATATATCTACCCTTTCGCAAACAGTTGCTACCGCAATCAGTAGCGATGTCAGAATCTTTAGCCATAGCCCTAGCCGGATTTCACGGAGAAGTCCAGTACGCTATTGAGCCCCCTTGGGCTCAAATGATGAAAATTGTCAACAACGACCTCCCACGGAAAATCATGGACCGGCCCCAACAGGGACCAAAGGTCTTCACAGATGCATCCTCAGCGACCTCAACCGCAGCGGCGGTATGGCAATCAGGAGGAGAATGGCACTGCATTAAAATGACCGGTTGTGCGCTTTAAGTCCAGCAATTAGAAGTGACGGCCGTAGTACTAGCCTGTGGACTGTTCCCAGTGGAACACCTCAACATAGTGACCGATTCAATGTTCGTAGCCAAACTTTGCCTGGCCATGTCGGGGCCTGGCGTGTCAACATCCACAGCTGCTCTAATGTTAGAAGAAGCACTCTTCTTCCGAAAAGGCACCGTATCCGTCATCCACATCAACAGCCACAACCCAATCAAAGGGTTTTACCAAATCAGCAACGACAAAGCAGACGCCGCTGCAAAAGGATTATGGACACTAAGAGACGCCCGCCAGCTACATGAGTCCCTCCACATTGGAGCTAAAGCGCTAGCTAAGAGATGTGGGATTTCGACCACCAATGTGAAACACATAGTAGCTACGTGTCCCCACTCTCAAAAAGCACCACTATAGTCCAGTGGAGTCAACCCCAGAGGTCTCAAAGCCTCTGAGGTGTGGCAGACAGATTTTACGCTCTGTCAGTTGCTGAGACCTCGAGCGTGGCTAGCGGTAACCGTAGACACATATAGCGGGGTGATCATAGCCACACAACACCTTAAGGCCGACTCCAAAGCAACCATCCAACATTGGCTGACGGCCATGGTGTGGCTTGGCGTCCCCAATCAGATCAAAACGGACAATGGTTCGAATTTGGTGTCCAAATCAGCCCAGGTATTCGCTCAGAAATGGCGTATTACTCTAATGCGTGGCATACCGTATAACAGCACAGGACAAGCCATAGTTGAACGAGCAAATCAAACTCTGAAATCTAAGTTAGAGGTATTAGCAAAAACAGAAGGTTTTACCACCACCATTCCCTCAGGAGCTCAAGCACGCTTGCTAGTAACCGCTTTGTTAGCACTAAATCAATTCCCCAGGGGAGAGGAGGTGAATAGCCCCATCCAAAAACATTGGGCCACTCGAGCGCTAGAGGAAGGCCCATCAGTTATAGTTAGAAATGAGCTGGGAGAATGGGAACAAGGGTGGAAATTAGTACTGACAGGGCGAGGGTATGCTGCGGTTAGAAAAGATGGCAGAGTCAAGTGGTGTCCGCTCAAGTCCATCAAACCGGACCTTCAGAATAAAACTAATGAAAACTGAGTTTCTGTTCACAGGACCGGATCATCGGACGCCCCCGTAATCCGTATACCCCGGTGACAAGAGAAGTTAACAAGTCGACAAGCGTCCTGTCTAAGCTTGAGAGTTCCACACTGGCAGAATCCAGACAACAGTGAAGCGGCCTCCGTGGGAGGGGGGGCTGTGATGTCTTCGTGTGATCTTGATTCTGGGGCTTGTTACTACGGGTAAGACAGAATCACAATTACAATTGGTGATTTATTCCCCATGGTTGGAGGATCTGAATCCTAATCGTTATGGGGAACATATTGGACCCGGTATACTAAATAAGCTTGTGTCGTTTGTTAAAAGCCAGTTAGAGAAAGTTAACATTATGTTGGCAGAACACCAGTAACTGTTTTAAGAGTGTATTCTCTCAGTGTTATCCCCAGTTATCCCAAGTTACACCCCATTGTTACCAGTTACCCCCCAGTTCTCCCATTTGTTGTGCCTTATGCTTTTTATTCAATTTACGATGTCTACCTCTTAAGATTGTTATAAAGTACAGAACTGAGACAGGAGCAGAATTTTTTAGATTGTTACATTTTTGCTAATTTAGTTATGCATAGGGAGGGGGGAAATGTTGGTAGTTAGGGTCTGGCAGCCGGAAGATATCGTGATGTACGGGCAGATAGAGCTCCTCCCCTGATAGCCAATAGCATGTAAGCAGGCGGAAGTGACGTTGTAAACCCCGACTATATAACACCGTGTAACTCAGCAATAAATGCCATTTGCCGTCCACCACGTTGGTGTCTGTGAGCACATGGACTGAGCGGCCAGGGGTTGGTCGCCGTGCCGTTCCTGAACCAGGTTGCCACTGCCTTCGGAAGGCAACAGATGAACCCAAGGGTGCTGAGAGAATTGGCAGAAGAACTGGCCAAGCCGCTTTCCATCAGTTATCAGCAGTCCTGGCTATCGGGGAAGGCCCCAGTCAATGGGCGGCTAGCAAATGCGATGCCCATCGACAAGGGCAAGAGGGTATACCCAGGAAACTATAGGCCTGTCAGTTTGACCTCAGTGCCAGGGAAGCTCATGGAGCAGATTATATTGAGTGTCATCACTTAGCACTTGCAGAGCAACCAGGTAATCAGGCCCAGTCAACATGGGTTTATTAAAGGCAGGTCCTGCTTGATGAACCTGGTCTCCTTGTGACATGCTGGGTGGATGAGGTAAAGGCTGTGGACGTGGTCTACCTTGACTTCAGTAAGGCTTTTGACAGCGCTTCCCATAGCATTCTCCTCAAGAAACTGTCTGTGCATGCCTTGGACTGGTGTACTCTTCGTTGGGTTAAAAACTGCCTGGGTAGCCAGGCCCAAAGAGTCATGGTGAATGTAATTAAATCCAGTTGGAGGCTGGTCACTAGTGGAGTCCCCCAGGGCTCAATACTAGGGCCAGTTTCCTTCAATATCTTTACTGATGATTTGGATGAGGGAATCGAGTGTACCCTCAGTAAATTCACAGATGACATCATGTAAGGTTCATATGTTGATCTACTCAAGTGTAGGAAGGCTCTGCAGGAGGATCTGGATAGGCTGGACCTATGGGCTGAGGCCAACGGTATGAAGGCCAAGTGCCGCGTCCTGCACCTGGGGTTCAAGAACCCCAAGCAGCGCTACAGGATGGGAGATGAATGGTTAGAGAGCTGCCTGGCAGAGAAGGACCTGGGAGTATTGGTTGATAGCCAGCTGAACATGAGCCAGCAGTGTGCTCAGGTGGACACGAAGGCCAAGAGCATCCTGTTTTATATCAGTAAGAGTGTGGCCAGCAGGACTAGGGAAGTGATTTTCCTACTGTACTTGGCTCTGGTGAGGCCGCACCTCGAGTACTGTGTTTGGTTTTGGGACCCTCACTACAAGAAGGACATCGAGGTGCTCAAATGAGTCCAGAGAAGGGCAACGAAGTTGTGGAGGATTCTGGAGAACAAGTCTTATGAGGAGCGGTTGAGGGAACTGGGATTGTTCAGCCTGGAGAAGAGGAGGCTCAGGGGACACCTTATTGCTCTGTACAGGTACCTGAAAGGAGGCTGTAGCAAGGTGGCGGTTGGTCTATTCTCCCACGTGCCTAGTGACAGGATGAGGGGGTCTGGGCTAAAGCTGAGCCAGGGGAGGTTTCAGTTGGATATTGGGAAGAACATCTTTACAGAAAGGGTTGTTAGACATTGGAATGGACTGCCCAGGGAAGGGAAGTGGTTGAGTCACCATCCCTGGAGGACTTTAAAAGATGTTTAGATGTAGCATTTAGTGATATGGTTTAGTGGAGGACTTGTTAGTGTTAGGTCAGAGGTTGGAGTAGATGATTTTGGAGGTCTCTTCAAACCTTGATTATTCTGTGATTCTGTGATTCTCCTTAATTTTAAATTTTATTTTATTTCTTCTCATGTTTCATTTTTTTCCACTATAAAGAACAAAATAATGACATCTTAGTCACCAGATCACTAAATCACATGTAGAACAAATCGCATATTTTCAAATATTTTTAAATAGTATTAAATAAAGTTCTTTATCTTAATGCTAAACATCAAATAAACAAATGAAACATATTCCATGAGCATAATGAGGACCTAAAGAAATTGAAAGGGTTATAAAACCACTTAGAACAAAACAAAACAAAACATCTCCAAATAAATATTAAGCTGACAAAAAGGAGGAACACATTTCCTATATTAAATGCAAAGAAGAAACCCAAAATGAATTGAATATGCAGAAATGATAAAATAATAAATAATTAATAAATATGCATAAATAATAAAATAATTACAATTAAATTATATATGCACAAATGCATGTTTATGCATATATTATTTATTTATGCATATATATGCATATATATATTTATGCATAATGCATAAATAATAAAATAATAATTTAAAATATTGAAAAAAAAGGAAATAAACTAATTTGACCATCAGTAAATACTTATTGTTCTGGATTATTATTATTATTATTATTATTATTACTTTAAATCTATATCTCTTTCCGTTATTTTGTTCAAACAGACAAGCAAAAAAATATATGCAGTGGGATAGCATAACTTGGTGGTAGGCGCATGCTCAATATGAAGAACCTCTGGGATTTCATGTATGGCAAGGGAAAAATTTTACTTTATGAACATTGTCAGGATTTCAGACCAAAAAAAAAAAAAAAAAAAAGAAACAGTTTTGAGAGGAAATTTATCAAATTCTATTTTTGTCATATAATTTTGAGATTTCATTGTGTTGCTGATGCAGGAGATCTAGGACATGTGGAAATGGTTAATATATATATATATATATAATTTGCACTCTGTGAATTAAGAGATTAAAATTCTTTGGAAGATTTTAAAAATGAATGAATCTCTGCAAGGCCAACGTTCATTATAATAGTTATTTTCTTGATTCAGTTTCTGTAAGAAAGATAAAACCATTTAAAATATGTTTCTAAACACCAAAACTTATATTTGCAGAAACCTCAATATCACTTAAAAAACAACAACAAAAAAATAATGAAACATAAATTAACCATACCAGTGGGATTAATATCTCTGATGATTTATTGATCCAAATGGGTTTAACTTCCAGTGAATTAAATTCAGATGCTGTATTTGGTTGAAAGAGAAAAATTACATAATAACTTTACTTTAAGAACTTCATGAAAATACATAAATACATTCACCTTGCAAAATCACCCTACAGATGGTATGCTTTTGTACGTATTTAAATAATGATATCACAGGCATTGTAGAAATTCATCAGATCAGAACTCAAACATATTAATAGGAATGTGTGAAACCAAATTGAACTGTTCTAAGCCATTACATTTTTCTCTTCTTTCTCTTGTTTTAATTATCCCTTATTATTTCCTCAAATCATTTTCACACATACACACAAAAAATGCTTCCTGAAGAGATTTGAAAAGACTTCTAGACTCCTCTAGAAAAATATTTCAGGGTTATGTTCACTTACTCACTCACTGCCAACCCAAGCCTTAGGAAATTAATCGGTGCCTCATCAGTGTATAAGATGCTACATCCTCCTCAGAGCTCCATTTTAATGCAGTCCTGCAAATCTTTCATTTAGCATTGAGTGCCTCTGCTTTTGAATCCACAAAAAAAAATACATATTTCAATTTACATAAATAATTTCTGGAGAGAAAATAATAATATTATGATCAGTAAAATGCTATTATTATTATTATTATTATTATTAATAATAATAATAAAGTTAAGTTCCACCAAGAAATTCCTGAAAGTTCTTATACTTAGAAATTACCAAGGGGGGGGGGCCTTTAGGTACTAGAAGGATGTAATGAGTTCTCCCCACAGCCTTCTCTTCTCCAGGCTGAACAACCCCCTTAGCCTTTCATCATAGGAGAGATGCTTCAGCCCTTTGAACATCTCCTTTGGACATGCTGTAATAGGTCCATGTCCTTGTGCTGGTGACCTCAGAGATGAACACAGTACTCCCTTGCACTTCTGGTCATGTTTCTTTTGATGCAGTCTGGTCATGTTTCTTTTGATGCAGTCCAAGATATGGTTGAAGAAAGGATGATTTTTTTTCTTCAAGGAGAGAAAATTGATTAGTATTATTTATCCACTTTGTGAAGCTGATACCTTCACATTAAGATCATATTTTCAAACTCATAGTTAATCTCTGCTTACAGGTTCTATATTCATCAAGCAGAGTCACTCTGCAAAAACACCATATTTTCTT
>NC_048926.1:58421546-58423687 GCF_011077185.1 Oxyura jamaicensis | reverse complement strand
CTAATAAAGGGAAATTAGAAATAAGTTTAAGTCTGATTAACTGAATAAGATGACAGTAAGTTTCTTTTTCAAACAGGCTTAGATGGATGAAACGACTACCTTAAATAGTTCAGATCAGAATATGGCTTGCTATTGAAAGAGGATGACCACTTTGACCCAGCCTCTAAAGAACAGGAATAAGCATATAAATTTAATGATAATACTTTAATTTTTATTTCCTTGCTATTTTGAGTGAAAAATTAAGGCCATCTTCTGTATTGAAAAGGTTGAAAAGCAAAAACTTGAATTCACAGGCTGCACTGCCTTGACCTTCTGAATTGCTCCCAATACTCATTTCAGCAATATGATACACCATACAGCTGTTGGAATGTGTGATGATGCACTGTGTTAGCTATGGCTAAGTACAAGAGGTATTATTGAAGTTAAACCTGATACCATCTAGTGTTATTATATCTGATGGTATCTTTTAAGGAATGCTATTGCAAATAACAGAAATCACTATTTTATTTCACTATAATAGCATTTTAATACTAAAATGAAGAAAGGTTGTTCTGTAATAAAGGAGGATATACTTCAGAGGTTGCAGTTCTTTCTGACGTGGAAGTTCAAAAAGTAAAAAAAAAAATGTGAGCTTTCTGTGGAGGTTCCTACCCTGGGCCTTATCTTCAGAAGTATATACATTAGCATTAAATTCTGATTATATTTAACATTAATTGAGACATTTTCTTTCTTTCTTTCTTTCTTTCTTTCTTTCTTTCTTTCTTTCTTTCTCTCTCTCTCTCTCTCTCTCTTTCTCTCTTTCTCTCTTTCTCTCTTTCTCTCTTTCTCTCTTTCTTTCGTTCTTTCGTTCTTTCGTTCTTTCTCCCCCTCTCTCTCTCTTTCTTTTCCTTCCTTCTTTCTTTCTGTTCCTTCCTTCCTTCCTTCCTTCCTTCCTTCCTTCCTTCCTTCCTTCCTTCCCAGGCTTTTGATACTGTCTCCCAAGACATCCTGCTAGCAAAGCTGAGAAAGTGTGGGATAGATGAGTAGACCGTAAGGTGGGTTGAGAACTGGCTGACTGGCCAAGCTCAGAGAGTGGTGATCAGCAGCTCAGAGTCTGGCTGGAGACCTGTGACTAGTGGTGTTCCCCTGGGGTTGGTGCTGGGTGTGGTCTTGTTCAACATCTTCATCGATGACCTTGACGAGGGAGTAGCATCTGCCCTCAGCAAGTATGCCAATGATACAAAGCTGGGAGGAGTGGCCGACATGCCAGAAAGCTGTGCTGCCATTCAGTGAGACCTGGACAGGCTGGAGAGCTGGGCAGGAAGAAACAAAATGAAGTTTAACAAGAGCAAGTGTAGAGTCCTGCACCTGGGAAGGAACAATCACATGTATCAGTACAGGCAGGGGGATGACCTGCTGGAAAGGAGCTCTAAGGAGAAGGACCTGGGGGTCCTGGTGGAGGAAAGGCTAACCATGAGCCAGCAGCATGCCCTGGTGGCCAAGAAGGCCAATGGGATCCTGGTGTGCATTAAATTTATCATGGCCAACGGGTCAAGGGAGGTGATCCTCCCCTCTACTCTGCCCTGGTCAGGCCTCACCTGGAATACCGTGTCCACTTCTGGGATCCTGAATACAAAAAGACAGGGATCTCCTGGAAAGAGTCCAGCAGAGGGCAACAAAGATGATATGGGGCCTGGAGCATCTTCCCTATGAGGAATGACCTTGGTCTGTTCAGCCTAGAGAAGACTGAGGGGATCTTATCAATGTTTATAAATACCTGAAGTGTGGGAGACAATGGCATATGGCCAGACTTTTTTCAGTGGTCTGCAGGGACAGGACAAGGGACAATGGCCAAAAAATAGATCAAATGAAGTTCCTCACCAACATGAAAAAGAACTTCTTCACAGTGAGGGTGACAGAGCACTGGAACAGGCTGCCCAGGGAAGTTGTGTATTCTCCTTTTCTGGAGGTATTCAAGACTCGTCTGGATGTCTACCTGTTCAATTTGCTCTAGGGAACCTGCTTTGGCAGGAGGGTTCTACCCGATGATTTATGGAGGTCCCTTCCAACCCCTGTAGTTCTGTGATTCTGTGATTATTCATCTTGATAACTCTCAAGTGGTCTTTTGTCTGCTGATTTTATAGGTTCATGATTATGTCTTA
>NC_048926.1:58396457-58401546 GCF_011077185.1 Oxyura jamaicensis | reverse complement strand
AGGCTCAGGGGTGACCTTATTGCACTCTACAGGTACCTGAAGGGAGGCTGTAGCGAGGTGGCAGTTGGTCTATTCTCCCACGTGCCTGGTGACAGGACGAAGGCGGAATGAGCTAAAGCTGCACCAGGGGAGGTTTAGTTTGGGTATTAGGAAAAAACTTCTTTACTGAACGGGTTGTTAGTCACTGGAATAGGCTGCCCAGGGAAGTGGTGGAGTCACCATTCCTGGAGGTCTTTAAAAGACGTTTAGATGTAGAGTTTATGGATATGGTTTAGTGGAAGATTTGTTAGCATTAGGTCAGAGGTTGAACTTGGTGATCTTGGAGGTCTCTTCCAACCTAGACTATTCTGTGATTCTTTGTGATTCTGTGATAACTGAAAAGAAAAATCTCCCCCATATCCCAGTCAAATATGTCATGAGATCAGAGCTGTGACTACTGTAGGGTAGGCCTTTTTTGTAATTCAAGTTAGTATTCCCTTCTGGACTCTTTGAATAAATTAATTTGAGAAACTGATAGGATCATGGGAGTTAGCTAAGATAAATGAAACATTCAAAAATATGTAAGCTTTCAAATAAATAAATAAATAATTGTTCCATAAACCTGTAGGTACTTTTGAGGCAGTTATCTTGCAGACAATACCTTACTTAGTCAAGAATACTAAAAGGGCAAATGAAGAGACAGAGATTTAATAAAATTTAAATTTCTTCCATACACTAAAGTTTTCTGAAAATAAAAATGAAAGCTTCAGTCTGAGTGGACTTTAACTTTAACCAAAGTTTTGAGAGCTGGAACTGAAATGTAGAAGTGGAATGAAAACAAACTTAACATCTTAACATTCACTTTACTATAGATAACTATAAAATAATTAAGTAAATTATTTTATTATTTTATTTTTTTTTTTTTTTAAAAAAAGGAAAATGCCAAAGGTTTCTGGTTAAAAGCTGTTTCATCAGAGCAGTTAGTTCTTAAAATTGCTCACATTGTGTGTAGTAAGAAAACAAGTGATGCTCCGACTCATACTTAGCTAGATTTATGGTATCCTAATTCTTGCCTACTTTTGCTCATGGAGAACTTTGTATGCTTACTTGTTAGTGGAGGTGTGGAAGGATTTGGTGGCACTACTTTTATTGGGGCATTTGATATTAGAAATTTAAGAAGAAATTGTATAGATTATTTAGAATTTAGAACTAGAGGGGAGGAGAGAAATGTGAGGCAGAATGAATAATACCCTGGCTCTTCAAATATCCAAACAAACAAACAAATAAACAAACAAAAATAATTCAGGAGTTATTAATGTGTATCATAGCACATGGAAAAGGCTTCCTAAGCAGATGGTCCTATACAGTTCTATGTCAAAGCAGGTGCCATCAGATATTCTTTATGAAAAGTGTGTCACCTGAGACAGGAAAATTCCAGACAGCGTAATTTCAAGGATGACTTGGTAAAGAAAGTCTTTTTATGCTTGTCTGAGCTAATGAAAGGGAATGGTACATTTTTAGCATAGCTTGGATTATATGCCCTGCAGGCTGTGCTAATCAGCAGTGGTACCCTGAGAGCAGTCAAAAGAAAAAAAAAACTTCTCAGTTTTTCCATTATCAAAAGCTTTTTCTCACTTTTTTTTTTTTTTTTCCTTTTTTCTTTTTTTCATGAATATGTGGGCAGTCCCCATGATTCTGTGACCAACATTGCAGATAACAGAGACAGGTGAAAATTCAAGGCTGAAGTTTGAACACAGAGATACCCAAATTAACATGGTATAGTAAAGCAGTAGGAAAACTCGTGCAAGATAATGCTTCTGGAGTTGGAGGAAAATTTTTCCATCTTTAAGGATATTATATCAGTACACAATAACATCTATTTTATTCTGAATATAAATACCCTAATTGACTAATGGGTTCTCTATTATGTCAGAAAAATAGTTTCTGACTTATTAGGGACAGGTGTTTACAGTGGTCACCTTTGGTGGCAAAGTCTTTAATGAAAGGGAAGTGAAACTGTGGAGGGAACTGGTAACTATAAAATAACCTTTATGAGGAGGCAGAAGCAGCAGTCCAGCTATTTGCTGTCTTCCGTATATGGCAATTTTATGTGAAAAAATCATAATTCTCCTATAATACAGAGCTGGAAATTAACTCAGAGAAAGCCATTCCCTAAAAATCTGGAGATGTGTGTTTGACAGTCTTGTACTCAGTTTCCTGTAGACACTTACCTTCCTCTAGTACCTACATGATTGAGGAAGTGTAGGAAAGGCTTGTTGACTTATGCTCAGATGACCTATAGCAATACTTCTGGCCTAATTAAACAAAATTTATTAAACGTGTTTTTTTTTTTTTTTTTTTTTTTTATATATATATATATATATATATATACTCAGGATATATATACGTATGCACACAAACTTTATAAATTCACATGAAGGAAATATACAACACATATTGCACAGAGAGTGCAATAAATGTTTTCAGTGGATAGACAAGGAGCAACAATTATCCTGCTTAAAATTAAACTCTTGTGCCTAACCAGATATATATATATATATATATATATTTACAGAATATTTTATTATTTTCCTTGAATTAGGAATATATGAGTTTTTAAAAGAGACAGAAAGAGAGAGAGAGAGAGATGCGTCTATTAGGTACATAAGCATAAATAGCATTTATTTAAAAGACAGAACAGCTCTCCATATCTTCCTCCTTCTCTCATGCTGCTCCATAAACATTTTTTTTCTTATTCTTTTCACTTTCTTCAAGACAGATCACTGATCAGAAAAGAAAATAACTTTAATGAAAAAACAAAACAAAACAAACAAACAAACAAAAAAAACTAAAACAAAACTAATCCTAAAGTTACATAGACTGACAGTATGATCCTGTGCTATAACATACAATCTATACATATATTACATTGCTAAGATAGCATGCTTACTCTCATTATCTCACTGATAGAGGTTCAGAGAACTCTCTGGTGGTCACGCCCAAGAAAAACAATGGAAAAATAATTTAAAATAAGTATTGACTATATGCAAGGCGTTGCAAGGCATACCTATTTACATAGTCATTATCTATTATAAGACAGTAACAACATTAGATAAATATGGGATTTTGATGAGAACAAAAACATTCAATGTATGGCTCATTACCATGTAAACTTATTAAAATTATTATTTGTGATTTATCTTTTATTACATCAGATTTCAAGTAGGGATGCATTTAAGTAACATCTGGCACAAAATAATAAGAAATAATAATAATAATAAAAAGATAAATACTATTATCTATTTTGTGTCATTAAAACTTTATGACTAATCTACATAATAGAAAATGTAACAGCTGGAATTTCAGTTTGAGATTGTTCAAATTACTTCCCTTCTAATACACTAGTAGCATTAAACAGCATTGGGTACATTGGATGGAAATGAAAATCTTCCCTTCCTGAAGCACTGAATTTATTTTGTCCTTGTACTCAGATTCTTCATAAACAGAAATTGAGGGCTTACCTCAGAGAATCTGCTTTCCTTTTTACTTTCTTCCTCTTAATACACCAAAGAAGAGAAGTCATAATTCACCAGGTCTGTGGGAGTGCAACGAAAAAGAAATTGTTTCTTTAGTACTCTCCTTAATGCACTTCATCGAGTATGAGATGCTTTAATGTGTAACAGTCTCTAGTCCACAAGGGAAGCAAATAACTATCTATCAAACACACAGTCAGATCTCATTCCTAGTTGTTATAGGGAGAACCTACTTACAGGTTTCCCTTTTTCTATCAATGACAGTGTCACTGGGGAAAGAAAACAATCTAAATACTCTCATTTGTAATGTTAATGGAGAATCCTGGTTAGCAGAGACTAGACTCCAGAAAGACAAGTAAGGGGATAGGATCAGAGCAGTACATCTGAGCATTTGTCATATCAGAACATCTGACTGTGTGAAAACAGGCAAACAAACATATGTATAAATAAATATGTATATATATACATGTATATATATATATAAAGTTTTGTTGGTGTGGTAAATTATGAGTACAGAAGAAAAAAAAAGTCAGAATAAATTGTTAGGCTGCATAGGTTACAGAAAAACAAAACAAACAAACAAACAAACAAAACCTTACTTTTTAGTGTTACATTACTGATCAAAGTTTTCTGATACTAGCTACAGAGGAGGCAGTAAAAAATCAGTTACACGTGAAAGGAAGGAAGAAAAAAAAAAAAAAAAAAGCATGCTGCCACCAAATCCCTGATAGACAATCACATAATGAAAATCTGCTTTTATGCCTTCTTTTATGAGAAAATTTACATATGTCTGGACAAAGTCTGATTTTAGTATAGCTTTAGGTCAATGAAACATCAGACATGATGCTTCTTCATCAAGAAAACATCATATCCCTTGGGAAATTAGTTCATTAATGGAATGTCAGGGAATTATCTTTTTTTTTTTTTTTTTTTTTTCTTCTTTTTACGTGTTTCTTGCTCAATTTGCCAGCAGATGAATACAAATAAAAACATGTTAAAATGTTAAACTTTAAAAAAAAATATTTTTTATTATTATCATTATTTCAATTCATTGTAACAAGTCCAACAAGAAGGATTTTCATTTCATAATTTAGCTTTGTTTCAAAATAAAAATTAACTTTGGTTAAATAGTTGATTTAAGACCAGCTGCATAGTGTTTTGCTAAACACTGTCAATTTCCATCTAAATTTTGTAATCACATGGTTAAGGATGAGTTCATAAGAACCCTTGATAAAAACAGACATTAAGAATGATATAATCAAACAACTGGAAAAGTTGACGTGTTAGAATCTGCCTATAGACAAATTGTAAATTCATGTGCGTATCATGTTCATAGTGACAAGGGGATTTATATCTGCAAATGTTCCACACTTTACAATGTTAGCAAAAGAAGACATGAACCAAATAATCCTTAATATTCTTTTGGAATACTATAAAAGCTCTCAACCATGAAGCTTAAGTAAAATAATAATAAAATAAAATATATAATAATAATAATAATAATAATAATAATAATAATAATAATAATAATAAATCTTAACCCAACCAAACCCAACCCAGAAAAAAAATGTTCAGGG
>NC_048926.1:58394059-58396357 GCF_011077185.1 Oxyura jamaicensis | reverse complement strand
TTAACATTTTATTTTTTTTTTTTTGTTTTTTTTTTTTTTTTAGTTTAAACATTTAGTTTAGCCTATCTAAACTCTAAACATATTCCCTAAAGAAACTTTGTTTCTTTGCTAGCTAAAACATAATTTAATAGCATTAGGTTTTAATCACATCGTGCAATACATGTGTATATATACAATACCTTTCATTATAATCTCTTTGAAATAATTGGTAAGTGAGAATCCAGGGGTGTGCTAGAAAAAATAATGCTTGGATTCAAGAGCCTCGTTGTTGTTGTTGTTCTTTTAAATAGACAAAAGAAAAAGTCTTGATTTTCCCTAAAAATTTGAAATGAGTGTCAGCTAATTGTAAGATACAATGAAATGAAACCTAAAGTAATAGAACTTCATTTATGATCTTACCACTACTGTGCTCAATAACAGGTAGTCACTATATCAACTGTTTGTGTCCTTCAGTACTTTTATACAGTGATTGGATTTATGTCACTGAATCTGTCTCTTACTTTAGACTTGTCATCATGGCACTGTTTCCAGGCCCACTAGCATTGCCTTGGGGACATGTTAGCATTTCTGCAATATTTTGATTACATTAACAGAAGTTTGTCTTTAATATAAATGTAGGTGAAAAATAGCACTTTGTTTCAGTACTAAGACCTGCATTACACTGAGCTAGAATGTGCTTTTCTTTCTTTCTTTTTTACTCTCATAATTTCCCTTGCCAGTCCTAACCCTTAAATTCTTCTCAATAAATTAATTAAAATTATTTTCTGTTATAAACTGTATTTTTATTATTGTGTGAAAAAAACACCAACAGCATTTTGAAATAAAGAAGAGATATATTACTTTTAGAAATTGTCAAATCAAAAAGTTAGGTGCTTCCAAAATCTGACAAAATATTTGATTTCTTACCTATGTCTTTTCTGTTTTTCTGTTCCTAAACCTTCAAACTTTTTTTTTTTTAAATGATAATAATAATAATAATAATAATACTATTTGATGAAAGAGTATTGTCTACTTCTACTTGTTACTTATTTTTTCATGTGATAAAATTCTGCTTTGTTCCCATTTTGTTTCGTTTTCCTCATTTTTTAACATATATATATATGATTTTATTATTTTTTAACATATGAATATATATATTCTGTCTCAGAGAAATGTTTTATTAGGTCTCTTTTAATCATACAGTGTGAAGAAGGTGTCATTTTTTAATTATTATTATTTATTTATTTATTTATTTATTTTTCTTCCTTTTACTACCTGAAATTTAATTCATTGCTTAATTGAATGAGATCTCATGGGCTACAAAAAATTTGAGATAATAACTCATAAAGTAAATATGGCCATTTGAGAAAGAAGGATTTTTGTTATTATTTATTTTAATTTCATTTTAAAAATATTCTTTTTCAGCTGTCTTGTCAGTGTCTCAGCTGACACCAGTGCTAGGATTTTTCACCGTAATTTCTTTGGATTTATTGCCATAGCATATTTGGCAAACAGATATGAAGAATCATCTTTTAAGTTCTAGTTCAAAAAATGGTTTCAGCTTTCTCTCTTGTTTGTTGTAAAGTGTTATAGCATGATACAAGTATGCAGAAAGCATAGTATTTAAATTCCTAGTGTCACAGCTTCCTCTTTGATAGAATTCTTCCTACAAACTCATATGACTTGCCTATCTTTCATGTTACACAAGAATTGAATTTTATGAATTGAGTAATAAGGCTGTATAACACTTTCTCTGCTTTTAACCTTGTTTATTAAATCAAAAGGGAATATGTAGTATTTTGTGGGTAATTGTGGGTGTTTGAGAAAGGCATTGTTATTATTATTTTTTTTTCCTTTCATATATGAAAGCATTCACAGAATAAAAACAATTAAAAACTGCTCTTAGCAAATGTAAATTTTTTCAAGTTATTGGAAAAGTATGGAAGGTCTCAGATTTCTTTGATAAATACACGTTTTGATCATGTTCTGATACTTAGGATAAGATTAGTACAAAGACAAAGACACAATTATTCACTGTTACCTGTTTGATGAATATATTCAGACCTTAGTCATTTTTAATATACTGTAGTAAATAATCTAACATGAAAAGGTACAGTCAAAATTTCTTTCAGTACTGACAAACTGAATATGTACTTTATGAAAAGAAGATGATATTTTTGAATAATTTCTAGCACAGGGCAAACTCCAACAAATGTCTCCATAGTGAGGTTATGTTTAAGTAAAAAGAAAAAAAGAAAAAAAGAAAAAAATGAAAAAAAAAATAAAGAGGAAAGAAAAAGTGTCCAACTAAAGTAGACA
>NC_048926.1:58378615-58393959 GCF_011077185.1 Oxyura jamaicensis | reverse complement strand
ACCCCTCATCTCAGCTGACCTTTCTGAAGTGATAACATATAAAATGTTTTAGTGTATGAAAAGAGAAAAACAAACAAACAAACAAAAAAGCATTTTTCAAAACAGTCACTGCCAATACATTTTAAGGTTAAGTGGAAGAGGGTAATGATCACCAAGATTGCACTAAGATTGGTGTTTTATGTCTTTAATTGTGCAACCTTAGAATAGGGTTTGGGAACCTCTGAAATCCCAAAGTTATTTTGATAACAAAATGAAATATACACATTGCAAAATACTATATAACAAATGAATTAATATATATATATATCAAAACTCTTTTTATTTTCTAAACCCGAATAGAATAATACAAAGCTCACAGATTTTAGAATAATTCTGCAATTTAGTATTTTTCTACTCTTTCCATGCTACACTAATAAAAATATTTTTTACAGAATCATAGAATAATTTGGGTTGGAAGGAACCTTAAATATCAAGGAATATATATACAAGAATATTCTTGTTTAATTATATATATATAATTAAAGAAGATAAAAAAGCTCCTGAAACACATATTTGGTGTTAAAGTGAAGATGGGCAAGTAAGGCTATGAGAAGACTTCAGGGTTTTCTTTGTGCCAGACAAAGCTAGTTCCAGTCAGCTCCAACAGCCCCATCTCAGGCCACAGCTGAGACCAGCTGCTATGCTGCGTTCACCTCAGGAATAACACATTTAAGAAAAAGCAAAATGATGCATAGGCAGTGAGGGTTGAGGAAAAAAAGTGTGAGAGATTGTCACGTGAATACCAAAGTCAGGGAATAAGGATGTGCTCCATGTGCTGAAGTAGAGAATCCCTTACTGTCCATGGAAGAGACCATAGTCAAGAAGGAATTTCTCTGCAGTTCATGGAGAGAACCAAGCTGAAGCAGATATCCACACTGAAGCTCATTCTGGATCAGATGGATAAAACGAGAAGGATGCTGCAGCCCATGGACAGCCCATACTGAATCATTTTTTTCTTGATGAACTGCAGTTCATAGGAAGGACCCACACTGAGGCAGAGGAAAAATGTGAGGAGGAAGGATCAGCAGATGAACTATTACTCACTACAACACCCCATGCCCCTTTTGCCACTCAGCAGTGGGGGAGCAGGGTGAAGTAGAAGAAGTCAAGAAGTAGAGTATGCTGAGCCTTGGCAGTAATCAGATCAGGTTGGGGAAAGATTTCTTTGTTTTTCACAATCCTACTGTATTTTACTTGACAATAAATTAATTGTTTTTACCCAAGTCAAGTCTGTTTTGCCTGTGATGGTGATTGGTAAGGCTCTTTATCTGTATGCACAAGCTTTTCCATCTTATTTTCTCAGCCCTGGTGAGTGGGAGTGAGAAAGCAGAAGGTTTGATATCTGGCAGCCATCCAAGGACAGCCCACTAGTGTTGTATGATTTTTACAGAACTCACAGGTAAACAATCAAACAAAATCAGAAATAAAATATAGCATTTTTAAGGGAGGATTTGCTTCAAGTTTCAAACAAAGACACTATATAAGTGAACATAAATTTGGAATGAAAATCAAAGAGAAATGTTATAGGTGAGAGGTTTTTGTTTGTTTGTTTGTTTGTTTGTTTTTCAGTTCAGAGACTAGTAAGTTTGAAGCCAACAATATTTAATTACATTTCAAAAAGTGCAACCATTAAAGTTGAATGTAAATTTTGGAAGAAACTTATGTGAATTTTTTATTTTACCTGACCTGGACTGCCATTGAAGAACAGAAAGAATCTTTATTCTTAGCTGCTTAAATAAACAGTATAAAGAGTAAGTTTTTTTTTTGTTGTTTTTTTTTTTTTTTTTTTAAATCCATGTTATGAAAGGGGAGAAAAAAATCTCTCAGACTTTTTCAGGAACACTATAGAAAGAATACGCACATATTGCAGTGCCTTTATGGTTTATTTTTGTCTGCAAATTTAGCCCTGCTGAATGCAGCAAGACTTCCTAACCCACACCTACACATTATTATGTTTATTTTTCTTTTTCATTAAAGTTCTTCCTTCTTATATATTAATGGAAAATCTATTTAAACATCAAAAGTCAGTTTGAGTCTATGCTGTTTTGGCAGAGCTCAAACAATCTTTAAGTCTGGAATTTAGAGTCCACAAACTCCAAACCCATTCTGAGAAAAAGACAGAATCTAGTCTTTGGATAGGGTAACAACACTGAGTGCTTTTGGCAGTTCCTACCTATGATCCCCACTCTTCTGTCAGGGATTGAACACACTTCCCTTACTAGTGTGAATGAATCTAGAGAGTAATTTTGGATTGAATTAGTTTCAGTGACAGACAAAACAGACTTTACCGTAGGCAAATTGAATTTCTCTGGTTGAGTGACCACTGTGGCACTACTTCTCTCAAGAAGATTTTCACATTATTGACGGCTGGTAGGTTTTCTTGTAAATAGCCAAAGGCAGCACAACCGATTCCTTGTTTGCTGTCAATAATAAATAAATAAATAAATAAATAATAATAATAATAATAAAATCTACCTACATGTAATCATTGAATCATTTGGATAAGGGACCTTAAAGTCCTCTAGTTCCAAGCCCCTACCATGTGTCATCTACAGTCACTTACACACATCTATATGTATCCACACTACAAAAACAAAACGAAAACATCTGTATAAAATTTCATTTTTGTTCTCCTGAGACTATAATTTATATAGCCTGAAAATTCACATAATGACCTTCTTGGAGATATTCAGCATTTGTATCTGGTATTACAAAATGTAATGTGTTTTTAATGGAGTGAAAAGGCAAGAATGTTTACTTATTCTAAATACAGTTATAAATGGGGAACTGGCACTGTGTGCCTTCATTCAGTTAGGTTAGAGGTTAGTGCCAACCATATCATGGAAAGAAACACAATAAACTCTACATTAAATTACGATTAATACATGATCTTGCATTATTGGTATAGTGGACCTATAACTGGTACTCAACATAAGCTGCATTTTTTTTTTTCTTTATTTTATTAGGCTACTATAACAAACACATTTATTTAGAGAATATTTATGTGCATATATTGTACGATACAGAAAGTGCATAAAAAAGTTTATTATTATTTTTATTATTTATTTTTATTTTTTAAACAGTCCTTATAGAATCATTAACACATACAAAAGATATCTTCATGCTTTTCAAGTCTCACAGTTCACACTGTAGACATTCCCAATCACGTTATGTTGTTGTTGTTGCTGCTGGTGGTGCTTGTTATTTATTTATTTATTTATTTATTTATTTATTTTCTTAAGCTCATTTTTACTCTTCCTTAATACGAGGAAAATTGAAACATTCCTATCATTTTCACCCTCACTTTTAAAAGTACTTACTTTTAAAAGTTAAAAAATATTTAACTTTCTTTTTACTGTGGAACCTAATGATACAAGATACCACAAGATACAGAGGAGCAAAACTTGCAAATAAATATTTTTATTACTATAAATAGTCAAAACCATCATATTTTTCAAGTGAGAAAGATAACCAAATGCTTTCACTGAATGACTTCAGAGCTGGTCCCAAATCTGCATTATGAATATCTAACAAAGAAATACTCCACTGTAGTTTTGAAAGACATTAAAAGGAGAGAGTGGGGTTCCAATACAATATGGGAAAACACAAGTCTAACAGGAAGATGCATTTCTGTTGCTTCTCATATTAATCCATTATTTAGAGATCCCCTGCTTGAAGTCATCATTGTAGCATCAATACCTCTTGGATGATGTAGTGAACAGAGTGCCCTCTGGAGAGCCAGTTATTACAGAGGCCAGAAATATCTACTTTTTCATAGTTGTCTGGGGTCAAGAGGTCATTTTATGAAGTGGTGAAATAAGCAGTAAGATCTTAAATACTTTTGAAACAAAATGAGATAAATATTTCTGGAAGCAAAGCAAACACAATAATATTTTTTTCTGGCAAATATTTCAGCTCCTGTCTTTCAGAAATCAACAGATGTGAGTCAAAGGTAAATATATTCACAGACAAGGAAAAATGCATTTTCAATGTCTTTTAGCTTGAAAAATAAAAATCAAGTTTTTATTTCAGTAAAATAATTAGTTTGAGAATTTCAATCTTAATAATAATCAAAAAGATATTTAATATTGTTTCCTTTTTTTTTTTTTTTTAAATTGGTATTCTGTTATAGATAAAAAATAAAACGTTATAGCAGAACATTTTCCATGACTTTTTTTTTTTTTTTTTTTTTTTTTTTTTCCCTCATAATATTACTTTAAAAATGTTACCATCATTTTGTCTTTGTCTTTATTTGACTTTCTGTTTTGCTTGACCAAACATAAGGTTAAACTCCAGACATTCTTTCAGACATTTATTTTTATCTTTCTTTTTTGCTGTAACATGTGCTATTGCTTTTTGAAAGGATGAACATGAGTCTTCAACAGAGAAATTCTTATAACAACAACAACAAAAGTAATTCATACATAGCATATTGTCCTTTTCCAGGCCATTTCAGTAGAATATTTTTTTCTTTTTAATTTTATGAAGGCTGTTATATGAACTATACAAATTAAGTAGATATAGGCAAGTGGTAATAAGTAGACTTTTATCCACGTTCAGCACTTTGATCCACATTTAGCAATAATAATCTTTTTGTTAAAATTGTCTGAGTTACTTTCTTATATTTTTTTATTAAGGTTTATGATCTAAACATACATAAACTAAATTATGAACTTACATTTTTCCATGTTTTGCACATTGTTTATAATGTGTGTTTAGACATGAATGACCCATGATATACTTTCTTCTTCGTATGGGATAACTTTACTACTAGCACTTCATCCAAATAAGAATTTGAAATGTATTCTTTATGTTTTATTATTATTTTTTTCTTGCTATAAGACAAACAGGCAAACTGAAATTTAAATAATTTAAAATGTTTTCCCTTTGGAGTGACAAACATACAGTGTAACAGTCTTTTAAAATACTTTTCATATCTATTTTTTTTTACTTTTGCAATATAGAAATTAACAGCAAGAGATTTCTACAAAACTTTTTGGAACTGTTGATTTTTTAAATAACACCAAACCTGTCTTTATCAATTGTTATTCCTCTATTCTAGATCACATACAGTGTGATTCTAAACCACTTACAGCGGTTTAAATGAAAACAAAACCTTTTAAATGAAAACAAACAATCAAATAAATAAATAAATAAATAAATTCAAGCGAAAAAAAGGTAGCTAAAATAAAAATATCTAAAATACCATTTATTTATTTATTTATTTATTTTAGTTATCTGAAGACAATTATGGAATCGATTTCTTTGAAGTTATTACTGATTAGTTAATGCAATATTTTTCTGCGGTAATTCTGAGTGCACAGAGAGGGGTACAAAGATGGTGAAGGACTTAGGGGGGGAAGATGTCACTTCCCCTCTAGGGGGAGGCTAAGGTTAGTTGGTCTGTTCAGCCTGGAAAGAGGAGGCTGAGGGGAGACCTCATCACAGTCTACAGCTTCCTCACGAGGGGGAAGGCATTGATCTATTCTCTTTAGTGACCAGCGATAGGACCTGAGGAAATAGCGTCAAGATGCAAAAGAGGAGGTTTGGGCTGGATAGCAGGAAAAGGTTCTTCCTAGAGAGGGTAGTTGCACACAGGAACAGGCTCCCCAGGAATGTAATCATGTTGCCAAGCCTCTCAGAGTTTAACAAGCATTTGGACTATGCACTTAGTCATATGGTCTGAATTTTGGGGTGGACCTGTGTGGTGCCAGGAGTTAGACTCAATGATCCTTATGGGTCCCTTCCAACTTGGGATATTCTATGAATCTATCTAATATCTAAAATGAATTAATAAATAATTAAATAAATAAATAAATAAATAAAAAGTAATCTTGATTTTCATTGTGTTTGTGATCTTTCTGTGCATAATTTGTCAGACTGACTAGCAAACTAAGATATTGTTTTAGAAATTATTAGCCTAGAGTGCTTATTTAAAATTAAATTTTAAACTTTGTCATTATTATTTATATATATATATTTAGATCATGCAACTATAAAGTTAACTTACACTAATTTTTGTCTGAGGGCCTTTTAGAGAAAATATATTCTGATTTTTTTTTTATTTTTTTATTTTTTTGGAGAAGTGAAGTGTAATAAACCTAATTCTACAGTTTACATGAACAAACACCTTATAACATTAACACAAGCTTATATTAATCATACTAATAAACATACATGAGAAACTAATATTGGAACATACAGTATTTCTGGCTGAGCGAAGAGTATAAAAAGAGTATCAGAATGTAAACTATTTCAGGCTTGTTCAGAAATGAATTTACTGCATAGACTTCTTTTCATTCTATTTTAATGGGTATTATTTTTTTTAGATTGCATTTTCTTGATGCCACACATGCTGAGGTTATAGATAACAATATTGATGGAGTCCCTAGAGCAATGTGAAATCTGTTGTGATAATGTTACCATTAGTCTTGATTGCATTTGCTAAGCGTGAGATTATAGTAACATATTGTTTTGGGCATTTTTGTTTGCTGATTTACAGGTCCCCCCTTATTTTTTTTCCTTTATTATTATTATTTATTTTATTTTATTTTATTTTATTTTATTTTATTTTAAATGTAGAGAGAGCAGATTTTTGTGGTGTTATCATGACATCTGTTTTACTTGCCATTGTAATAATCACTTTTATATTTTCCTCATGCCAGTTTAATGTTCTGCTACAGATGAATATTTTTGTCATATTTACTGGAGCTCATGTCTTACATATGAGAATACTTCCTTTATTTGTCTCTTAAATTTTCTTTTTCCCTTGTTAGTGGTTTTGCTATCTCAGTTTCAATGTTCTGGCTGGTTGCAATTACAAGTTTTCCCAGCTGGGAGCGTGTTTCATTTTTCTTGGTCTCTGTGACATGCTGATCTATTTGGAAATGCAGTTCCAATTGTTTTGTCTCTGTACTTTGCATCTTCTTTCCACAAAGTATTGATGATGACTTAGGTATGTTTCTGTTTTAAAGAAAATCTGGTGCTAGTCTGTGACCTGTTACACCACAAAAAACAGACTTCCAAATGGGATTTGGAGGGAAGTATTGCAGAATACCAAATGGGATTTGGAGGGAAGTATTGATGCCTGGAAGTGACAGATTGCTACTCTAGCTTTCATTACATCAAAGAAAAAAAAAAAAAAAAAAAAAAAAAAAAAAAAAAAAAAAGGAAAGAAAGAAAGAAAAAAAAACTACTTCAACTTCTGGTGATAAATTTAGATCAAGGGCACCATAAGTCTCTATTTAGATTTTTCCTTTCGAGTCACAACTTTTAATGGCATTAAAGTCAAACAAAAGCTGTTGTGGGCTTTTTTATGGAATAATCTTGACAGTGCCTTTACTATGTGTAACCCCAGCATTGCATTTGGTGGGCTTTACTCAGTTAAGGGCTACACAACCAGGATTTTGAATTGCTGTTCATCAGTTTATGTGTGCGCAGTTCCTGAATACATGGAAAGACATATAGGCGTTACTATGACTACAGAAAGAGGCCTATGAAAGAAAGGACAGGGATTTATTTATTTTTCAAGTGATACAAATTGACCAGTACTCTTGTAAAAGTTACTATATATATCTTGTGATTTAAAGTCTTTAACTTAAATATGAATTGCCCTGTATTATGGTTGACTGTCTCTGGGGGTGTTTAAGGAAAGGTTGGACATGGTACCTAGGGACATGGTTTAGTGGGTGACATTGGTAGTACGGTAATGGTTGGAGTAGATGATCTTGGAGGTCTTTTCCAACCTTAATGATTCTAATATTCTATGATTCTATAATTAAGTAGATTCCCTTGTATTACTGTTGTTGATTGGTTAGATGAAGTAGCTTGTATATTGTTGTGGTTTAACACGGCCGGCAGCTAAACACCACCCAGCCGTTCACTCACCCTCCCCCCGGGGCCGCCCCCCCCCCCCCCCCACTGAGGCTAACCACAGCTATATATTGTTTAGCATGACGTCAGATGGTATGGAATACCCTTTTGGCCAGTTTGGGTCAGCTGTCCTAGGTCTGTCCCCTCACAACTCTTGCTGCATCCCTAGCCTGCCTGCTGGCACGACAGAGCAAGAAGTTGAAAAGTCCTTGGCTTAATGTAAACACTGCTCTGCAACAATTAAAACATCAGCATGTTATCAACACTCTTCTCATCCTAAATCCAAAACAGCGTCCTACCAGCTACTAGGAGGAAAATTAACTCTGTTCTAATTGAAACCAGGACATATATCCACCCCTTATTCCATAACATTTATATCATGCTCAGGTTACACTCTTTCCAATACATTCTAATTAATCACCATTTTCTTCTATGGTATAAAGCAATCATAGTCGTGATGACATAAAGTATTATATAATAATTAACATAATACAATTCAACTCATGGACTATTCTCACCCAGTATTAAATCCCCTTGAGGTACACACCGGATCTCCCCATGCTTTTGCATTACCCACCAAGTGCATCCAGGTCCCTAAGCAAAAGCAATCCCACGAATGGGTTTGCCTTTTCCTGAGGCAGGAGTAGCCCAGACTGTTTTACCTAGCATATTTCTTACTTGCACTACAGGAACTTTATCCCCTTCTACAGTACGTAACAGGTTTGATTGGGCAGGTCCAGCCTGGTTGGCGGATCCCCTAGTACTGATTAACCAGGTGGCTTTTGCCAAATGTGCATCCTAATTTCTGAATGTCCCAGCACCCATTGCTTTCAGTATAGTCTTTAACAGTCCATTGTATCGCTCAACTTTACCGGAGGCTGGTGCGTGATAGGGGATGTGATACACCCACTCAATACCATGTTCTTTGGCCCAAGTGCCTATAAGGTTGTTTCAGAAATGAGTCCCATTGTCTGACTCAATTCTTTCTGGGGTGCCATGTCGCCACAGCACTTGCTTTTCAAGGCCCAGGATACTGTTTCGGGCAGTGGCATGGGGCACAAGATATGTTTCCAGCCATCCGGTGGTTGCTGCCACCATTGTAAGTACGTGGCGCTTGCCGTTGCGGGTTTGATGTAATCAATCTGCCAGGCCTTTCCATATTTGTATTTCAGCCATCATCCTCCATACCAAAGAGGCTTTGACCGTTTGGCTTGCTTGATTACAGCACGTTTCACAATCATGAATAACCCGTGCTATAGTGTCCATGGTCAGGTCCACCCCTCGATCACAAGCGCATCTATATGTTGCATCTCTACCTTGATGGCCCAAGGTGTCATGGGCCAATCTGTCTATAAATAATTCACATTTATGTTGCCAGTCCAGGTCCACCTGAGCCACTTCAATCTTGGCAGCCTGATCCACCTGCTGGTTGTTTTGATGTTCTTCAGTAGCCCTATTCTTGGGCATATGAGCATCTACATGGCATACCTTTATAACCAGGTTCTCTACCTAGGCAACAATACCTTGCCACAACACAGCAGCCCACATGGGTTTGCCTCTGTATTGCCATTTCTGTAACCTTTTCTGTAACTTTTTCTGCTTCCATTGTTGCAACCACCCCCACAGGGCATTCGCTACCATCCATGAATCAGTATAGAGATAGAGAAATGGCCACTTTTCTCATTTAGCAATATCTAATGCCAGCTGAATGGCTTTCATGTCTGCAAACTGACTTAATTCACCTTCTCCATCAGCAGCTTCTGCAACTCGTTGTGTAGGACTACATACAGCAGCCTTCCATCTCTGATGCTTTCCTACAATATGACAGGACCCATTAGTGAACAGGGTGTATTTCTTATTTTTTGGTAGCTTGTTTTACAGTGAGGCTTCTTCAGCACGGACCACCTCCTCCTCTGATGACATCCCAAAGTATTTGCCTTCTGGCCAGTCCATAATCACTTCCAGGATTCCTGTGTGACTGGGGTTTCCTATTCGAGCACACTGCATAATCAGTGCAACCCACTTACTCCATGTAGCATCAGTTGCATGATGTGTAGAGGGGACTCTTCCTTTGTATATCCAGCCTCATACCAGCAGTTGGGGTGCCAGGAGGAGCTGCTTTCAGTACCGACCACTTCTGAAGCAGATCAAACTCCTTCATATGCCGCAAATCTCTCCTTTTCTGTTGGAGTGTAGCAGGCCTCAGATCCTGTGTATCCCCGACTCCAAAACCCTAGAGGCTGACCTCAAGTTTCCCCAGGCTCTTTCTGCCAGAGGCTCCAGGTGGGGCCATTCACCCCAGCTATGGTGTAGAGCACATTCTTTACATCTGGTCCTGTTCTAACTGACCCAAAGGCTACTGCATGAACTATTTCCTGCTTAATTTGTTCAAAGGCTTGTCGTTGCTCAGGGCTCCATTCAAAATCATTCTTTTTACGGGTTACTTGGTAGAGCGGGTTTACAATTAGACTGTAATTTGGAATGTGCATTCTCCAAAACCTCACGACATCTAGGAAAGTTTGTGTTTCCTTTTTGCTGGTTGGTGGAAACATAGCTGTTATTTTGTTGATCACATCCCTTGGGATTTGACGATGTTCATCTTGCCATTTTATTCCTAAAAACTGGATCTCTCATGCAGGTCCTTTAACTTTATTTTGTTTTATGGCAAAAGCAGCCTTCAGAAGGATTTGGACTATTTTCTTCCCTTTCTCAAAAACTTCCTCTGCTGTGTCACCCTACACAATGATGTCATTGATGTACTGGAGGTGTCCAGCGCAGACTGGATCAGTCCATGGCAAATGGTAGGGCTGTGTTTCCACCCCTGGGGCAGCTGATTGGACTTCCCTCCAAGTGAAAGCAAACTGTGGCCTGCACTCTGCTGCTAAAAGGATGGAGAAAAATGCATTCACGATATCAGTTGTGGCATACCACTTGGCTGCCTTTGATTCCAGTTTGTGCTGGAGTTCTAGCATGTCCGGCACTGCAGCACTCAGTGGTGGTGTAACTTCGTTCAGGCCACGATAGTCCACTGTTAGTCTCCAGTCACCATTAGACTTTCGCACTGGCCATATGGGACTATTAAAAGGTGAATGAGTCTTGCTGATCACTCCTTGGCTCTCCAGTTGATGAATTAACTTATGGATGGGAATCAAGGAGTCTTGATTGGTGTGATATTGCTGCCGGTGCACAGCTGTGGTAGGGATTGGCACTTGCTGTTCTTCAACCTTCAGCAACCCCACAACAGAAGGGTCCTCTCAGAGACCGGGCAAGGTAGACAACTGTTTAATGTCTTCTATCTCTAAGGCATCTATGCCAAAAGCCCACTAGAACCCCTTTGTGTCCTTGAAATATCCTCTTCTAGGATAGTCTATGCCAAGGATGCACAGAGCATCTGGGCTACTCACAGTACAGTGCTTTTGCCACTCTTTTGCAGTCAGACTCACTTCAGCCTCCAATACAGTTAACTGCTGGGATCCCCCCATCACCCCATAAATACAGATGGGCTCTGGCCTTTTATAGTTTGATGGCATTAGTGTACATTAGAGTACATTGTGCACCGGTGTCTACCAAAGCCTTATACTTCTGTACGTCTGACCTGGCAGGCCATCGAATCCACACAGTCCAATAAACTCAATAGACCTTACCAGCTACTAGGAGGAAAATTAACTCTGTTCTAACTGAAACCAGGACATATGTATTGATAAGGTGTGAACATTTGTGGGTAACGTATTTATGATTGCATTTCTATGAGTCTTCAAAACTCTGATCATGTAATGCCAGTTCTGTAAATCAATGGATTTTTTTTTTTTTTTTTTCTAAAACCTACACTGAATTTAGAGAAAGAACATGTCAATTATAGAAAAGGTATTTATTAATGAAAAATTGTAATGAAAATGCTTATAGAAAGCAGGATAGAAAGAATAAATGTAGTCCATGCCAGCTAACCAAAACTATAAAGTGTTTGATTTGCTGTGTTTATCCACCTCTGGTCTATGTTCCAGAATTCTGCTAGATAGTGGAATTTCAGTCAATACTGTTAAATACAAACTCTAATAACCTACATTTAACTTTAACAGAACACAAATATAACCTTTTAATAACAAGTACACTAGTAATTATCTTTATAAACATCTAAATATTTACAATATATATATATTTCTTTTTATTCATTCATCTTGTTATTTATTTCTAGAAGTCATCCCTCCAAATACATCAGAATACATCCCTCCAAAGCCCTCTTCTATCCCTTAATATTGGCATTTCAGTTTCTAAGAACTACATAAAAATAACATATATATATATATATATATATATATATATAATATCTAAACTACATTTCAGACATTTATTGGCACTCAACTCTCAATGGATGCTTCAGTCAATTAATTTAATTAAGAAAAAAACATATTTTCTGGTTGTTCTAATACTGCAATAACAGTAGCATTTCATGACATTGATAAATATAAATACAGGGATTAAAGATTATATGTATACAGTGAAAGGCAATCAGTATTTGCAGTTTACCCCTGCACTTTCTGTAGGAACTGTCTGACATTCCTTTTCTGAGAGACAGCATGTAGTTGACTGTTTAATTTTACAGAGAAGTGTGATGTATCCTTGTGGAGCAATTGCCTACAGTAACTAGGAAAATCAAACTACTATTCATATTTTTTTTTTAAAAAAAGTACAACACTGAAGAGGTTTTCAGGACTGGGTGCACCTGCATGACCTGAATGTTCCCTAGGCTTCTAACCTTGGATGTTACCACACCAGAGGAACCTGGTGTGCTAACTCTAAAGAACAATAAAGAGTGTTGAGTGGCGTGGAGACACCACGAGTAGGCTCTGTGACAAGAGGGGGACTTGATTCTTCTTTGCACACCCAAAACCAATAAATTGCATATGTGCCACCCTGAGCTGATGACCTGTCATGTTTTTGACAAAATGCTGTACTCAAGTGAACTTTTGCTCATTGTAATATAATTGTAATACCAAAACACATGTCCATCCCAAAAGCTGCCCACTTCCAAGGTGTGACCACCCCTCACTGAGCATGAGCTCTGAATTTCTTGGAGCCTATACCTTTAAATGAAGGGAAGAAAACTTTTCACCAATCATAACGAAGACATCCTTGACTAGAGTCACTCAAGCTCCACCTTAAGAATAGAAAATAATATAAATTGGCTTAAGGGAGAGGGGATGTTAGGGAAGATATTGTCATGAAGGATACCATCCTGTAGATACCATCCTGAGTGCTGGATCAGTTGATGGACTGAATCTCTCTTCCCCTCTCCCCCCCCCCCCCCCCACACCCCACACACACACACTGGGACACTTTTGGGTGAGATTTAAGCACCTGAATAATCTTTAGAGTCTTTGTACTTTTTAATGTGTTAATAGCCAGGCTGTGCACCTGAGTATTTCATGCACACTAGCTTGCTTTTGCAGATAGTAAATTATCATTGGCAATCCAAAGAACCTGTGTATCTGTTGCTGTAATAAATTGCACTTAATTGCATTGTTCCTAGCCATCATAGTTCTCATTGAGTGTGACTAGAGTAAGGGTGTGTTAAGTTGTTGGATAATCTGTGATCGTGATAGTTCAGTATTCTGAATCTGACCAGGTCCACATCAGTTAATGTATTAGTGGTGAATCTTTGATCATGATAGTTCAGTACCTTGAATCTGACCAGACCCATAACAATTAATTGGTTACACCCCTCTAATGAGACAATCGTTTCAAAATGTCATAAGCAGATGAACTGAGTGAATATTGATGGATAAGCCCAGAAAATTTACAGATATATAACTAGGATAAAATTACTGGGAGAAGATTATTGGGACACTGAAGTTAACCTTCAGCTATTGTAGTCAACTAGGCAGTGTTTCTCTCCTTTATCTCTACTTTAAAGCTAGCTAGTCCATTATTATTATTATTATTATTGTAAGGCTCATCCTTAATCTGTCTTTTAATGACTAAAATTTTTGATCTAATTTCAAGTCTAAATTTATTTATGACATTTTTATACACATGTACTCTTGTGCCAACATTGTCCTTTGGCTTAATTAGATCATTTATTTATTTATTTCTCTCTCTAGTGTTTACCCCTTAGTTTATTTATAGCAAGCAATCATATTCCCACTCTGTCTTTTCTTTTTCTAGTCTTTCTGGGATAAGATCTTTTTTTGTGTGTGTGTCTTGGAAAATAATTAGAGAAAATCAATGTTAAATATGACATAAACTTAGGTTTAAAACTTCAACATTTGAAGGTGACATATAAAAATCTGAACACTGTCATCATCACTGATTTATTTTATTTTATTTTTTTGACAGAAAATCAGTATGATAAGATAAAGTTATCTGGATGGAAGTGGAGAGTGAGGTAGTTTGATGGATTGTAACATCAGGGGAGTAGGACAAACATATTTTACAGTACGGGTATGAAATATAACTGGTTTAGGGCAAGAGTTGCTCATTACTGTTACTTAAAAACAAACAAATAAAAAACACAATTGATTGTAGGTTTGTGTTATTTTGGTTTGGTTTGGTTTTAAGAGCTGAGTAAAATAAAGCTATGAGGATAAAAGATTAGATTAAAAAAAAAAAAAAAAAAAAAAACATTTTGTATTCTGCACTCTTAAAGAGTGCTACAGTGAACACAGCATAGTTCAGAGTTCAATTCAAATTGACTACATGTTTATAGTTCTTCATAGTTTTAGGGACTGTAAAATTATAAATTCAAAGGTTGCAATATTGGTTTACTTGTAAGTGTAGTACTTGATTCAGACCTTAGCAGGAATTACAGTGGGGGCAGTAGTGGAGATGTTATATATCTGTGGCCTACCTGTAATCAAAGTAATGTGTAACAAAGCAAATTATAGGGTTATTTATTTATTTAAATTTGAAACTATGCTAAACTTATGAATACTATTTCTTTTTTTTTTTTTATAATGATTTTTTTTTGCATCTTATATTCCACTCTAAGCTTATATTGGTTTTAATTAGACAAATATAAGCTATAGTGTTTTTGATTTTCCTGAAGTTTCTTCATTATGCCCATCTATGTTTCTTCATTCCTCACTCATTATATCTTAACATTCCCTCTTTTTCAAATTCACTGTCTGTATATCCCCAACCATATGATTTGAGGAACACCTTCTATCTTATTTCATTCTGCTACATCTGTTAATGTAGAAAAATAAAGTATTATTTCTACCATGGGAAAAAATAAATAAATAAATAAATAAAAATGAAAACTCGTGAAACACATCATTAAAACCTTATTTCTATTTTCTCAAAGGTTCTAAAGGATGAATTCTAGGTCTCAAGATATGGCAAACCAATTTGGAAACATGAAAAGAGTGTTAGTTTATCACATTGTAAAATACCTTTTTCTTACCTATTTTCTTACCTATTTCTTACCAACATTGAAA
>NC_048926.1:58364360-58378515 GCF_011077185.1 Oxyura jamaicensis | reverse complement strand
ACCCACTCCCTTGGGTCCCCCCCCCGCCTTCATTCATTTACTTCTATTCTGTAACATCACTGAATAACACACTTTTTTTCTAACCTTTCCATATTGTTCTCACCTACTATATATTTTGTCATTCTGTATAACACTTATTATTATGTTTACTTATATATATATATATATATATATATATATTTACCAGCATACTCCTACCTAAAATAACATCACAATTCATATAACCCTGTTCTTCTGTTTTTGGTTGTGATAAAGTTAATTTTCCTCTTAGTAATTACTGTGGTGTTGTGTTTTGGAGTTATGAGGAGAGTAATGCTGATGACATGCTGATGTTTTAGCTGTTGCAGAACAGTGCTTACACTAGGCCAAGGACTTTTCAGCTTCTCATGCTGGCCTGATAGTGAGGAGGCTGGGAGTGAAGAAGGAGCTGGGAAGGGACACGGATAGGACAGCTGGCCCGAACTCCCAAAAGGGGTATTCCATTTCATATTGTTCATGCTGAATTATAAATATGGGGTGGTTGTCCAGGGTGGGTGGCATCAGTGCTCAGGGCATCAGGTGATGAGCAATTGCATGTGTGCATCACGTTTTTTATTTTTAATTATTAATAATATTGTTATACTAATCCTAATTATCATTATTATAATAGTTTTCCCCCCTTTTCTGTTCCATTAATCTGCCTTTATCTCAACCCACTAGCTTTAACCTTTTATTTTTCCTTATTTTTTTTCCCACTCACTGGTGGTGGTGGTGGTGGGGTGGGGTTGGATAGAGGTGTGGTGAGCAAATGGCTCACTGTTAGCTGCCTTCCAGATTAAACAACACCTGTAAATGTGTTGATTTTAATAGATTAATTTTGATCTTATTTGAAAAAATTACTAGTTTCAATAATACTATTCAAGGTCACATGCTGTGCTTATTTAAAAAACTATTTGCAAGAAAATTGAATTTTCTCTCTTTTCTTTCTAATTTTGTGTCATTAAAAAAAATATATATTTTTTTTATTATAATACCTTTATTTCCGATACTTTTTTTTAGACTTTATTTTTTTTAAAAAAATGACAATGGAGAAATAGTTTGGGGAGCAATGTCAGAGAGCAAAGGAAAAAGCTGTTGACCATATGCTTTACTAAAACAAGCCTATGAGAGGCAGCAATTCATTTCAGGAAAACATGTTTTATAGGGTAAACAAAGTGAATCATTCATACAGTCTTCTTTATTAATAGGTACTAAATATGACCAAGGACATTTCATTATCATCATTCCGCTTGAAGAAAGGTTTCCATGCTCAAAAGTGTACTGGTTAACCTCTTTTCAGATACTGCTTCTTGTATCTCTCTGTGATCAGATTGGACAACATAACTTCAAACAATGCAACTGCAAGCAGGAACTTTCTAAATGGATTCACATATTTTGGAATTTTTATAGTAGAATAATAGAAAGAATGGCTAAGCTGTTGAATACCAGTAAACCTCAATGTCAGTGGAAAACAGCCCTTGTACTAAAGTCTTATTCTTTAGTTCTGGAAAGAGAAGGGTTGTGAGTTCATTTTTGCTAGTCAGTCGTCTCAATTGTCTCTTGCAATAAGTAGTGTTAATAAATAAAGGAATAAATCCAAAAAATATACTTGTGTGCATATGAATTCATTAATATAGCAACTGGTAGCATATTTAGGCTGTCAGGTTAGAAAGGAATTGCCAGTTCCAGTTCAGCTGATTTATATCAATGCATATCTTTTCAGTTAATACCAGCCTGTCCTACTCTCCAGCTGCTCCAAGCTTAAAGAATTCCCATAGAACTGCCTTAGGAATGTTGTACAAGAAACAGGAAATTAAATCAGAACATTATTTTGAACTCTTAGTAGAAATGGTCCTCAAAATCCTGCAGGCAATTTTGAAAACCCTATTTATCTGTGAATGGAACAAAGTTCTCTTTACTGGAAGACAGCTGCAAGATGGAGTTAGATGAAGACATTTATGCGATGTGAAAAATACAGCTTGACACTCATAAAACAAACAAAACCTATATATCCAGAGTGTTTTATATATTTACTTATTATTTTATAATCACTCATGTTTTCATTGAATTTACCTGTATGGATTTTGCCCTAAAAGATGTTTATATTTTTGACCTCAAATATATGCATACATCAGCTTTACTTACGGAATTTAAAATTCTTTCTACCATCAAGGTAAACTGTCTTCATTTTGTGTCACTTCTGCAAGAATTATATTTTTCTCTTGAATGTAGTTAGTAATTCTGAAGATTGAAAATGGCAAATCTTGTCTTCTTCCACATAATATCAATACCCATTGTCTCAATTTAACATCATCCTCAAGGATCTGGCAAATATTCCCATGGGTATGCACATTCCCGTATATATGTTTCACACATGAAGATCAAAAGCTACATTTTGAACATAAATAGTTATTGGGAAAAAAAAAAAAAAAAAAAAAAAAAAAAGGCAAGACATAACAGCAGAATAATATGCATATTCTGTAACAAACTGCAGCAATATTCAAAACAGTATGGCTGCTGTCTCGGGAAAAGAAACAAAATTAAAGATGGAGTACATGGAAAACAACATACATTCTGAGACTACATACACCACAAAATCATTTTTTTTCAAAATTAGTTTCCTTGTAGGTTTTTTTTGCCTTTCTCTCAAGCATCTGGCATCTGCTGTCATACAGAGAACATTATTGGATAAGATAGGGCATTTATTTGTTCCAATATGGCATTTCTTATGTTCACATACAGTTCTTCCTAATAAACTATTGCTATTTATGATGTTAAAATAGATAACCTGACAATATTACTGTTGCTGGCCATTTTCTTTCCCTCCCTCCTTTCCTTCTTTCCTTTTTTTTTTTTTTTTTTTTTTTTCTCTTTTCTTTTCCAATTGTGTACCTTACTCTGCCCTAAATATATGATGGAGTTTATTTTGTATTCCCAGCAACAGAACCATGCTGGCTTTATGATTCATTGCCAAATGCCACAAATTCCTATTTTCCATTGTTCTGTTTCTGGAGAATATTAGTAATTGTTTAATTCTACAACAGAACTCAGCAGTATATTTCCAAAGAAGCATGCAGATTGGTGAGTTAAATGTGAAAAGACCTCTTTAATAGATTTCATCTCTGATATTTAGATTTGTCTTTTTTATTGTAAAGAAAAAAAATGTTCATAATTGACCATGTTATTGTCATTTTTAATTTGCAGTTAGCTTTGAAAAAAAAAAAATAATAATAATCTTGAATGAAGCACCTTTATTTTGATGAGTTTAACTTAAGAATCAGTGAATAGACTTTAAAAAATACCTTGTTCATAACCAAATCAAAGTTACTAATAAAGAAAGTATCATAAAAAGATGAAATATTTATTAAGAGTTGATGTTTAATTTGTTTAGGGTTTAACGGTGTATGAATACACTGGTTAGATAGATCTTTCTGAGCTAGCTTAGCAATCAAAATCTAAGGAATAACTCATTTTGGACAGAGTGCAGAGTAACACTCTTTTGCAGTTTTCATCCTCAACAGGCCGCCAACCTCAATGGCTGCCTGACATCTCACTGCTGTGAAACTGTGCTCTGGCTCCATGTCACCATCAGGAGATATGCTGATTCATCACTTGCTGTGAATTGAAGGACTTCTGGCAGAGTATGAAAATATATACATTCCTTGTGTGAGGCAGTTGAGGAGACAGAACTCCTCAAAAATCTGTGTCTAACAACTTAGCTCAGATTACTTAGCTTTAGAAGTTACAGTTTGGGTGACAGTCTTGTCTACAGTTTGGTAGACAGGATGTTCTTGTGCACAGCAACTTGGAGACTGTTTCAAAGAAGAGGATTTACAAAAAAAAAAAAAAAAAAAAAAAAAAAAAAAAAAAACTCATGAGGCACGACTAAATGGCAGCACTTAACAATAAAAAAGGAATTCACTGTGCCTCAATGTTGACACTGTCAATAGAGGTATTTTTGAATATGGTAAAGGTGACAAATTGTTTCAAAAGGCTAGCTCTATGACTTAGGAACTAGCTTCAAATGTTTCCATTATGAGTTTGATTTTTTTTGTTCCTCACTAGTATCTTGATTATTCAAGTTGTCAAATATACATATTTTTCTATTTCCTTATTAAGTTTAGCCCAGAAAAAGTATAAATCTTTATACCACATTTATACCAATTGAAAATTCAATACATATTTAGCTTTTATATCTGATTTAACCTTTTTTACTTAGATCAAGATAAGAAAAATGAATGAAAAATTAAAACTGCCAGACTAGCATCGACCATACAAAACTTGTCTTCAACAGGTTAAAATAATAAAAATATAGTTTTCTGATTGAGAGAGAATTGAATCTTTTAATGCTAAGGATTGGGGGTTCCTAATATCTCCTGGTGCTGATAAAAATATAATTTGGACTTAGAATGGAAAATAAAAAAAATGTTCATATAGCTGTAAGAATCACATGACCTCAAATTAATTTGTTTAAATTTCTGTATCAACAACTCATATTTTAATATGTTTTCTTCATGCTTTTTTCATGGAAGTATATTAGTATTATTTCTCTGTGCAATGAATTTCATGTTGAAAAGTTTACTGATAAGTTGAAATTTTTTTTTTTTTTTGGAATCAGATTGTTATCAAGTAAGAAGATAATGAGCAAACTTACAATATACAAAAATATGGGAAATTGAGAATGTACTTATTTTTATTTGCTTACTGTTTATGTAAAATTTATTTGATGAGAAGTCCTGATAGCTAGCTACTCCATTAAGAGCAACTTTCTGGAATCGCAGGGACTTGAACTCAATTGTTCTAGCAGTTTACAGCTGCCTTGTTTCGTAAGATGGATCAGGAAAACCATAGGCAGGTACTAGCTGATGCTGCTTCCATAGTCATTTATAGACAAGAAACAACCATCCAAAGACGTTGTTGGAGAAGTGTTTGTATGAGTATGTGCAAGTGCATGCTGGGAAAAGGGAGAACTGTCTTGAAACCAGTGGTCTGTAATATAAATATAAGGTCAACAACTGAAATAACATCAGCAAGATAACTAATGTGGTATTTCTAGCTGCTAAAGACTGGAAGATGTTTCCTGAAAGAGAATTATTAATGCAGTTAGATTCTAACTAAACCACAGTTTTCTCCTGCCCTGGTCTTCCTATCTGGGTGTAATCATACAGTCCCTGAAATGTGTTACAGACAGATATATATTGTGGCTGATTAAAGGCCTCCCACTGCTTGAGAAGGACTATCTGACAGAGAACATTGTCATTTTTGAATGACAAATATGATCTAGGTAGAAAAGATATATTAAGGTGAGATGTGGGCATTGCTCTGACTCACTTCAGTATTAGGGAGTATCTTTTCCCTTTTTTTAAAGTTTACAGAAATACTTGCTTAACATAATCTGAATTATTTATCTGGATAAGTCAATAGGTTGATGTGGAAGGAGCTAGGTGTCCAGTAAGTAAGCTATATCACTTCTATTGATAAGTTGGAATTTGATGAATTTACCTTCTAACAAACGTCTCACTTTTAGTATTTGACACAGCAAAGAAGTTGTATCCTTCTTCCATTGTATAATTCTTACTATAGGGGAGGATGACCTCATCCCATTTTTTTTTTTTTCTAGTCAACAAGTCAGAGATTGACAGTCCTGACAACTGCCATGAAGTCATGAAAATAAATTAAAGACGACAGCCAACTTATTGTAAATGATTTTCTGACTAATTTAAATGAAATTGGAACTTAATACTATTACATTACAACTTTGTTATCTTATTGTATGTTTGGTATAACTAGAATTTTTCATTAAATCAAGATAATACAGAGTATGTAACATCTTACTTGTAGTTAAAAATGACTTTTATTAGTCTAACTGACATAGAAAATACATTTTTGGCTCAGGTAGTATACATGGAAAGGAAGAAAATATGAGAAGCAAGGAAAAAGTGGGAAATATTGTTCTTAGGAGGACTGCCTTTGTGAAAAACAGGTAGAACTGAAAACTTGGGAAAACAAAGAAGGAACAACTTCATATCTAACTCAGCAGTGGATGAGTGGAGTGGTAAAAATAAAGCTTAAACAGGAACTGAGGTTAAGTTATATTTGTGACTTTTAGGCCCATTCATATATGTACTTCAAATCTAATTTCAGCAAAAGCAAACTCACAAGGATGGGACCCAAATAAAATGTTTGTACAAGGAATGTGGAAAATTAGACCTCCAAGCACTTCTGTATTCTTGACAGGACAGAGGCACTTATTTAAAACTTCTGTGTTTGGAAGTTCTTGTTGTTGTTGATCGTTGTTGATGTTATTTTGTTGATGATCTGTGAAATATTATTTCAAGATTGTACTTATAAAGAGAAATAATAGTATTTTCCTTTTCAGACTTCTTTGAAGGGTGTGCTTCAGAGAATATGTGTTTAGCTGTGTAAATGTACGTATATCTGAAAAATGCATTTGAATGGTTATATACATAGTAATATACCTACATATTGTGAAATCAATAACAATTTCTAAATGATCTAATATATATATATTAATTTGTTTTAAAAGTAATTGAATTATTCTATTATGGTCTAATGAAACCATGCTTCATTTTACAATATATATAAACTGTGCTGACCCTTATTAACCTTTATTGACCAACATCCCCCACATTCATTTACATTTTAATTATCTCCTCTAATGACACAAGTGTATCATCTGTGAACATTATATGCTATCCTTGTAGTACCATCCATGTCACATTATCTGTCAAAAGAGCTAATTTAAATTTATTTTCATTTTCAACAAATACATTTTTTTCCAAAAATACCAAAATGGATGAAAAAATAAAAATAAATTTATGAACAATATAGTTAAATTCTACATGAAATTACAAAAAAAAACTCTTTTATGGGGTACATCAGTACAATGGGGTAGAAAAATGGCCTGAACATCCACAAGGGAACTGTTTGTACCTCTTACACAAATTTTAAACTAGACAGTCTCACTACAAAGTACATAGTTTCATATCATAATAATTCCATTTATACTGGTAACTGTATTAAACTTGTTTGTTAAAAAAAATCTAATATATATTTTGACCTACCTCTGTATAAAAATAAAAACACCATTTAAAAAAATTACTAAGGTGTATGCATTTCATATTCAATTGCAAACCCAAATTAGTTTAATTTTAGTGCATTTTTCTGAGAAAAAGAAAAAAGAAAAACAAACAAACAAAAACACTAGTCATGATCAAACCCTTCTATATGTCTGGTTTGTTTTTTATCCCCGATTCTACACAGAAAAAAAAATATGTTCAAATATGCCCGCTTTTACAGGCAGAAATGTCTATTTGAGCAAATGGTTTGAAAATTTTTATTAAAAAAAAATGTTATTTTTTATTGCTTTAAGAAACAATATTTTATTTTTCCAATTACACAATTATTATTATTATTATTGCTTTTTAAAATAATATTAAAATTACTGCTTACAGGGTTACATGTTTTTAAAGACAATATGCAAACAATTAAAACAAGTCCCAACACTTGTTGCTGCAAAAAAATATACACTATAAATAACTGAGTTTTTTTTGAACTATGATGAAAATGTCAAGATTAAATAGTGGATATACCTATTATTGCTATTATCATGTTTATATTCCCCAGGTAATTTTACAAAATCATTCTGCAAAATGGACTAGACATAGGTTTATTATGCTATTTTGTCACTGCTTTAGGGTTCCAAGTACCCCTTTCTTCTAAGGCACATAGTTTATCCATAGAATAACAACAACAGCAACAACAATAATAAAGTAACATAATTTCAAGTTCACTTGCTTGTCTGTAAAGTTATATCTGACAGCATTTTACATTGCAATGAGGGAAAATAAACTTTCAAAAAGTAAAATAGTGAATATTAATCCTCATGCTAACTAGATAAAGATTAAAAGAGGCCTTCTAAAAATCAAAATAAACTCTAATACATATTTTCTCACTCCAATTTAAATGTCAGATTTCAAAACTTTATCAGTGTTTAGTCACTGCTGTCAGGATGTTTGCATCACCTACTGCTGTCAGTAGGAACATAAGCAAGCATGAATCAAACAACCAAAATTGTTTTACAGGTTTGACCAAGCTGACCCTATTAGGAAGAAAGATCTCCATCACCCAGAATAAACAGTAAGTGAGGAATTTTAAAGAGAGACCTTGTTTACAAACAAATATATAAGATCAGGGAAGTTAGTTACAGCAGAGAAAAACACTGTAGAATTATAAGACCTATGCTCACATTTGGTATGATGCTGACAAAAAGTTGTGGAGTGGGTGGAGGACCGTATGGTCACTTAACTCTATGTGTGTATGTGTTTGTATGTGTGTGAAAAATTAGACCTTATTAGAACTAGTAGGATAAATGAGTATTCAGAAATTACTATATGTACTTTCAATTTTATAGCAGTCTAGTAGTGTGGTTTATCTTCTGTGTTACTGATATTGATCCTGAATATATAGTTTACTAATTGGTGCTTAATACATGTCGTGAGTAAGTCAATAACCATCTTGATCCTGATTTGGTTCAAACTACAGGTACTGAGCAGTTGTTCCCTGTGACAACTGTCAGAGATAGAAAATGGAGCTAAAAATATCCATCTTAAAATAGCATTGTCTGGAGGACTAACAGCCTAAAATAGTGAAATAGAAAGCCTCAGCAAAAAATATAAAAAAATAAAATAAAATAAAAAAATGTGAGCTTTAAATTAGCCATTGATTAAATGAGCATTGCCATCAGATCTTAAGAATTGTGAGGGATTTTGGATTTCACTTCTATTCCTTGATTTAAGAGATTATGGTTTTTGTTTGTTTGTTTGTTTGTTTTTCTTGTTTAACTAGCCAAGGCAAATTAATCGCTTTTTATATATAGTACATCAGTTGGGTAATTGATACAGTTTCTCATAGGATCCTACTGGACAAAATGTCCAGCATACAGCCAAACAAAAACATCATATGATGGGTGAACAATTGGCTGACAAGTAGGGCTTCAAGGATTATGTTAAATGGGTTACATCAGGCTGGTGACCAGTGGGGTCTCCCAGGGCTCCATTTTAGGGACAGTTCTTTTCAGTGTTTTCATAAATGAATTAGGATGTAGGATGAGAAGGTGTTTTGAGTAAATTTACTGATGATACTAAACTGAGATGAGTTGTTGACTCTGTTGAGGGTGGAAAAGCCTTGCAGAGAGATTCGGACAGATTGGAGAGCTGAGCAATCACCAACCATATGATGTTTAACAAGAGCAAGGGACAGGTCCTGCACCGGGGAAGGGGAAACCCTGACTGGGGGACTGACCTGGGGATGAGACATACAGACTGAGGAACATATAGATGAGGGAATGAGACAGTGGAGAACAGCTCCACAGAGAGGGATCTGGGGGTTTTGGTTGATAGCAAGCCGAATATGAGCCAGCATTGTGCCCTGGCAGCCAGGAGGATCAACCATATCCTGGGGTGCATCAAGCATGGCATTGCTAGTTGGTCGAGGGAAGTGATTGTCCCAGTCTGCACTGGTATGGCCTCACCTCAAGTACTATGTGTAGATTGGGGCACCACAGTACAAAAAGGATGTGAAACTATTGGTAAGTGTGCAGAGAAGGGCTACAAAGATAGTGAAGGGCCTAGAGGGGAAGATGTAGGAAGACAGACAGAAGTCAGATGGTCTGTTCAGCCTGGAAAGAGGAGGCTGAGGGAAGACCTCATCACAGTCTACAGCTTCCTCACGAGGGGGAGTGGAGGCGAAGGCATTGATCTCTTTTCTTTAGTGACCAGTGATAGGACCCAAGGGAATGGAGTCAAGCTGCAAAAGGGAAAGTTCAGGCTGGATTGAAGGAAAAGGTTCTTCCTGGAGAGGGTAGTTGCACACAGGAACAGGCTCCCCAGGAATGTAATCATGGCGCCAAGCTTTTCAGAGTTTAACAAGCATTTGGACTATGCACTTAGTAACATGGTCTGAATTTTGGGGTGGACCTGTGTGGTGCCAGGAGTTAGACTCAATGATCCTTGTGGGTCCCTTCCAAATTGGAATATTCTATGTTTCTAATCTAGATAGCATCAAGGGAATTTGCCAGAGTAACTACCTCTTCTCCTCCTACCTGATTAAGAAACAGACATTTTCTCATCAGTAACCACGCAGAAATGACAGGAAAACAAAATAAAATGAAAAGTGAAAATGAAATAACTTATTTTTACGATGATTTTACTGGATTAAACATAGAAAATAAAAGAAGGTGTCTTAATACCTTCCACTATTGTGACTGCTATGGACACTAATGAAAAAAATAAAATTCTTCTTCAAAAAACTTTCAGTTTTTTTATTTACACAAATTTTTTGAAAACATAAAAATTAGTTAAATATAATACACTGAGCTGTGATTGTGAAATTTAATATTGTTGTCCTTTGGAAGCTTCTGTTGTGTTAAAATAAATGCCAATCTAGATGTCAATGCTTCATATTTAAAATAAATTTTATACCAAAAGAATTTGACATCCAACAACTATAATATTTTCCTTTCTCTTTTAAATTGGAAATTGCTTCAGCACACCGACTAGTTTCATTTCCCTTATATTTGCATGAAGATTATTATTCTTCTGTTTCTGAGACATCTTTTCAATGTATCTTTACCAAAAATTAATTTGTCAATAAGAGACTTATAAATGTGGCAGACTGAAATCTATAACTTAGAATTACATTTCATGATGTTGCAACACCATTATTTAAGTGTCATAGAGTGGAAAATGCTAAATGTATTGATTAAAAAGAAAACAAAAAAATGTTATGTCACTTCCACTTCTTGATCATCTGCTTGTGTGTATTTATTTATTTATTTATTTTTAATGTAGTAAAAAAACATATACCTTCCAAGGTATTTTTTCATTAAATTATTATATTGTTATTTTTTTCCTCAATGTAATTGGAAAGTTACCTCACTTTTAACATGTTGTAAGTGTTATAAACTCCACTTTTTGAAAACCTGAGAATGTAAAATATGCAAAGGCAATTTATCATAAAATCTTTCTCTAATGCAAACACATTGTCTTTCCCATAAAACTCCAAAAATCTTGATTGCAATTAGCATATAATAATAACAAGATAGGTGAAACTCATTGCTATATGATTGCTGTTGAAGAAAAGCAAACCAGCAGAAAACGTTTTGTGGGCATAGTAACTATGTTTTATTACAATGTACTTTAAATAAAACTTTACAATCTAACCACATACACAATAGCGAATTTCTTACATACATTTAAATAATGTAAGCTATTAACCCCGACACATTTCATCAGCCCTTTGCAAACCAGATTTGCAATTCAGGAAAGAAGTAAAATACATGTTTAATTTTATGTCTGTGAGTAGTCTCATGATTTTTAGTGGAGTTACTTACATTTTTCATCAAATAAATATACTTCAGTGTTCTGCGAAGAGTAACTGTAATGACTGGTACATGAGAATAGATTTATAGAGAAGTTGTGATGCACACTTTCTCAAACAAAATGTACAGTGGTATGAGACTTAGGAAAATATAAAACCTAATAAAAATATATAAACTTACAATTTATATGCAGTTTAAATACAAAAGCGAAGCAGTATGTGTTAGTCTTCTGAGTTAAACTACAGGATAGTAAAGAGGGAAGACATTTCAAGCTTTGAGTGACCTTTAGTCATCTTGAGATTTGACTGCACATTCTTTTCTCTGAATTCATGCATCTGCTGTATTCACTGTCACAGACCATTACAGAAAATAATGAATAAAAATATGTATTGAATACATGGCAAATCAATTACTGATAATTTAGCTTTATAAAAACATAATATAGTTGCATCTGATATTTTAAATATTGGTGGGGTGAGTGAATGCAGTGCACTCATATTGAAGAGATAAATAAATAAATAAATAAATAAATGATATAAGAGTCCCACATAGATAATCCTACACAGATAAATTTTAAAAATAAATTTCAATAAGAATCTCAGAAATAAACCGGCTTTCCCCTAGAAAGCCTCCTCACGTGTCATTTATTTTGTTAATAGATTCTTTAGAAAGATACATTTTTCTGCTTGACATCAGCAGCAATAAAACTTGGTTATAGTTGATAATATAATCTTTGTGTGTGTGTGTGTGTGTTTAACAGAAAATGTTTTGTGTTTAACAAAACAAAACAAAACCAACAGTTATTAGAAAGCAAAGACAATAATAAACCATGAATTGAAGAGGTTTGCATTCCATTTGCCCCTCAAAATCAGTGCCAAAATTCTCCTGATTTCAGCATACTCAGTTTCATGTACCCTGTAGGTTAAAGTGATGTGCCTCTTCATTCAGGAAAAATTCCATAGCACAGAATGATTTTCAACAGACTTAAAGAAGATATAAACCTACTAATCATCAGCAGAAGGAGCAGCAGTCTACTAGGGTAAGGAGCAGTGGAACGCATTTATAAATAAGTTATAACTTTCAAGTAACTGATATGAAATCTGAACTTATTAAGAATGTTTTACTTTCACTAGTACATTGATAAGTTTTTATTTCTCATTATGTAGTTGCAGCTCATTTCTTCCAGGCTTACATTATACCATTATTTGCATATATTCTGATTTGATATTAAACCTTTCGAAGTTTTTTGACTTAGAGTCAACAAGTCTGATTCATGGAGAATATTTCATTATTGAAATAAGTACTTGTTCCCCACAGAAAGGAAAAAGGGAAGAAAAAAAGTAATTTAGAATCCTTTTGCAAATGATGAACTTGGTCCAAAATTTATGTTTCAACATCAGAAAAGGCACGTGTTTGCGTGTTGTAGACCTTACAGTAATACAGGGTAGGAAAAGAAGATTGCAGATGTCTGGTCTCCTTGTTTTTCTCCCAGATAACATCAAAAACAGGAAGACAGACTACTGGGCTAATAAAGCCAGCTTGCTTGCTTTCTAAGAGGAGCAAAACCAAAACAAAATAAAGACAAGAACAAGCAAGAAAACAACTAAACATAGAATATTATTATTATTATTATTATTATTATTATTATTTTTAATGAGAAAATGCTTTGCCAAAACAACGACAACATTATTTCATTAAAATATAATTTACAGTGAAAAAGCTCTATGAAATTTGATTTCCATAATTTTTTTTTTTTTTTTTTTTTTTTTTTTTTACTTTGCTTAGATAACTGGTAACTCTTCATATACACTTATAAGTTATTATCTTGTGGCAAAACACTAAGGATTTTTGTAAATGTGGAAGTTTAATTTAACATTTTGTAAGAGGCTTTATTTTTGTTTTTCATTTGATGACCAGAAACTAAGGCAGACATTTTTATTTATCTTTATATATCTGTCCCTTGTGTTTTCACGTGCTGTGTATCACTAAGGCATTAACTTGAACAGAGTCCTCTGCAATAAGTAAGTCAAATAGGCTAATTCACTTTGAATAGTGTTACATTTGTGGCTGTTGGGCTACCATAATTTACAGGCATTTATTTTATATATGCATACATATCTATGGAGATATATATATGTATATCTATCTATATATACATATATGTGGAGATATACAAGTCTTTTGTACAAGTTTCAACAGAATCCTTCGCTTACATGCATCACCTGATATTTCTCTGTCTTGCTAGTATTCTGAGTTTCTTTTGAACTGAATTGCTCCAGACTTCATTATTTCCATTCTGTCTTCTTTGTTTTACTGTAATGATTACCTCTTTTGGCAATTGTATCCTTGCCAGTTTGATGATGTAATGTTACAGAATCACAGAATCACAGAATAGTCTAGGTTGGAAGAGACCTCCAAGATCACTGAGTCCAACCTCTGACCTAACACTAACAAGTCCTCCACTAAACCATATCCCTAAGCTCTACATCTAAATGTCTTTTAAAGACCTCCAGGGATGGTGACTCCACCACTTCCCTGGGCAGCCTATTCCAGTGACTAACAACCCGTTCAGTAAAGAAGTTTTTTCCTAATATCCAACCTAAAACTCCCCTGGTGCAGCTTTAGCCCATTCCCCTTCATCCTGTCACCAGGCACGTAGGACAATAGACCAACCGCCACCTCCCTACAACCTCCCTTCAGGTACCTGTAGAGTGCAATAAGGTCACCCCTGAGCCT
>NC_048926.1:58313141-58334360 GCF_011077185.1 Oxyura jamaicensis | reverse complement strand
TTTTTTTTTTTTTTTTTTTTTTTTTCATTTGTTTGTTTGATTGATTGATTGTTTTTTGTTTTTGTTTTAATTGATTCCAAATTAACATACACAATTTTCTTCTGGAAAATAAATGTTTTGAAAAGTAATGCAGTGCTTCTCATGAAAGGAAGTTGTGGGGATCTGGTTCTCACAGGTAACTAGTGATAGGACTAAAAGGAATGGCCTCAGGTTGTTCCAGAGGAGGTTAAGTTTTAAGTTAGAAATTAGGAGACATTTCTTCTTAGAAAGAGTGGTCAGGCATTGGTACATGTTGCCCAGGGAAGTGGTGGTATCACTGTCACTGGGGGTGTCACTGGGGCTGGACGTGGTGATTAGGGACATGGTTAAGCAGTTCTATTATTCTAGTGAAACCATAGAAGATAGAAAAGGAGCAGCAGAATGAACCTGTTTCACTAAGCCCAATGACTGGTGTTACATAGCAGTGTGTTCCATAGATCACAGCCAATTCAGACTCTATCACAGACAGAAGGCTTTTGTTGTTGCTTGCTTGTTTATGTTTCTAAATAGATCTTCCCCTGCACATAACTACAGTTTTCCTTTTGAAATTGCATATTAATTACCAACTTATTCATGTATTTATTTATTTAAATATTCTTAACCTTTAAAAATAAACACAATATTTTGGTATTTTACCTTTTAATTTGAGTTATCGTGAAACTGAAATATGTTCTCTCTGAATATATATATTTTTTTTTTTTTTTTCATGAGTCAAAGTTTTAAACTGAAACTTGGAGCAATTAGGAAAACAAGTCTAAAGCAGTATTTAAACATACGTCACTAAGCAGCTACAAATGCATCCTTAATTGCATTCTACATCTACTCATTGATAGAAAATTTTGGAGGTAATTTCTTAAGCATGACTTGGAAGACCTGGGTTCAATTAATTTCAATTGAGGCTTTTTAAGGCTCTGTATCTGAAACTCTTCAGCCTAAGACTAAAAACAAGAAAAGAGAAGAACATTTGCTGAAAATAAATCACTATAAAAAGGTAATGTATCACTACTGGGGACAAAAAGATAAGAGATGCAAGGTAGGTCTGCATCCCTATATCATGATTTGCTCTTTAAAATAAAGAGCAGCTTTGTAGCTATTGGAATAAGAATCAGTATTGCAAGACTTAAGATCAAGTTCAAGTCACATTTGAAATATTGTTCCTTTACTTCTAGCATATTTACTTTCACCTATCTTACTATGTTTTGTCAGTACAAAGCTACAGTTATTATTCTTGTTTTGTTAAGGGTTTCCTACTACAGGCTAATCTACATCCAATACAAAAAAAATGAGGACCCCAATTTCTGTCATCCCCCCCCCCCTTCCCCCCCCCCCCCCCCAAAAAAAAAAAAGGTCATAAACCACATATTAGATGACTTTTATGTCAGATATGTATTAGTATTGGAGTTCTTTATATATAAAATATGGACACATTTAGGAAATCATTTGGTGTACACTAAGAAGAATTCTGAGTAGTAGTCTTCTTTTTAGAATCATAGGTTGGACAAGACCTCCAAGATCATCTGGTCCAGCCATCCTCCAGCCACAAATATCACCCACTAAGCTCCTAATCACCACATCCAGCCTTTCCTTATACAGTCAAAGGGGGCAGTGACTCCACCACCTCCCTGGACAACCTGTTCCAATGTCTGACTACTCTGTCTGAGAAGAAATTTCTCCTAACTTTAAAAACTTAAACCTCCTCTGGTGCAACTTGAGGCCCTCTAGTATTATCACTACTTATCTGAGAGAAGAGGCCAACCCCCAGCTTCCCACAGCCTTTCAGGCAACAAGCAATAAAGTATTCCCTGAGCCTCCTCTTCTCCAGACTAAACAACCCCAGTTCCCTCAACTGCTCCTCATGGAACTTGTGTTCCAGGCCCTTCACCAGCTTCACAGCACTTCTCTGGACACGTTCCAGGGCGTCGATGATTTTCTTGTAGTGTAGGGCACAAAACTGAATACAGTACTTGAGGTGCAACCTCACCAGAGCAGAATAGAGGGGGACAATCACCTTCCTGGTCCTGCTGGCTACAACATGCCTGATAAAAGCCAGGATGTCGTTGGCCTTCTTGGCCACATAGGTACACTGCTGGCTTGTGTTTAGGTGAACATCAGCCAGCACCCCCAGATCCTTTTCCTCTGCACAGCTTTCCAGCCACTCTGCCCCAAGCCTGTAGCACTGCATGGGGTTGTTGTGGCGCAAGTGTAGAACCCACCACTTATCCATGTTGAGCCTCATCCCTTTGGCCTCTTCTTGTCCAGGTCTTTCTGCAGGGCCTTCCTACCCTCCAGCAGATCGACACTTCCCCCCAGTATGGTGTCATCTACTGACTTACTGAGGGTGCACTCAATTCCCTTATCCAAATCATCAATAAATAATGTCCCCAACACTGACCGCTGGGGAACACCTCTGGTGACTGGTCGCCAGCTGGATTTCACTCCATTTACCACCACTCTCTGGGCCGAGCCCTATTGTAATTAGATTCAGGGGGCTGAAGCTGATTGGTTCATCCCAGAAAGGATCAGACAAGAGCTATATATATAAAACAAGTGAGCTCTTTGGGGATCTCAAATACACTTGTACACACACACCCAAAGAACAGTGACAGAAAGACAAAGAATTTATTAATGTGTTAGCTTGTTAACATATCAACCCCAGGGTGCTGGCAAGGGTACCAACTCGCACAATGCTTTTCCCAGTCATTGATGTTATAGATACTTAGGCAGGTCATGGTCAGCATCCCATCAAAGAGGTAGGTATCAACATTTTGCAAGTGTCCCCGTGGAGGCAATGTTGACCTTGGTTGATGTTCTTGCCTCACTAACACAGAGCAGCTTGCTCTGTTTATAGGTTTTGCCCTGCATGCTCCTGAACCTGGGGCAGTGCACAATTGGTGGCTCCGGCCTCAGGGAAGCTCTAGGCAATCCTTGATATACTACTGCAATCATGCATAGCTGCATTGCCACTGTGTGCTGTGCAGATGTCAGTATTGTCTCATGTCAAATGACTTGCAGCCTGGAACTTCCCTCCCCCCCCCCCCCCCAAATTTCCAGTCTGCAAATGGGTTCCTGCTATGATTTATCTACAGCCATTATGTTAGTTCTTGTAATTTCTGGTTCTTCACATGTACATATTGAGGATGATTACTCAGTTTCATACAACACACACATACTCTCAAAGTCCTCACAACTATAACTGTGGACAAGTAAAAAAATCAATTGCAGCTCTATTTTGTAGTGTAGCATGCTTTATTAAATTTACGTCAAGAATCAAGCCAGACAGCACAACAGTAGTGGCATTACTAAACTTACTTAGCCAGCACCCTAGGTGATTCAAGGTGGTTAATGCTCAAGCACTGGCCACACCAAGTTTCATACTAGTCACCCACCATGACACTGAGTTGTTGTCCCTGTATAGGTGAAAAATGGGCAATAGGTTGCTGACAACGAAGCTCAGTTCTTGAGATGGGAGACTTGGATTCTCCCCAGCTCTGGATAACCAACCTCTCTAGGAGTCATTCCATGTCTTGCAGAGTGATGTTCAGGACACATACTGGTCACATAAGTGGGCTAGCCATTCCCTTCCTACTGGTGCTCTGACCAGACAGGTGGAAAAAGGTTCTGTGGTGTTACAAGACTCAGGCACATAGTATTCTGGTCTGTGGCATTAGCCAGGGTTACCCATACGTTCTGTTGAGGCTGTGGGAGAACCTATGCTGACCTGAAAAACAACCAGGAGGGTGGGTCGGGGTAGGGGATGAAACAATATGCCTCCCTCTCCCATGTTATTTCCGTCTGCACAAACAAGCATCCTTTTCCTGGAGAAGCTGCCAAACATATTCCCAGTATCCTCTGCCCCAAACCTCTTTAGAACTTATCTATCCCATTCACTAAGCTTTACACAACTGCCCATGAATCTACATTGGTTGGGGTAGCATCAATTTCTTGTCAGGCTGTGATCAACTCCATCAGTTGACTACTGTCATTATCTCCTTCTGTAACCAACCATGTTTCAGTCTGTACAACCTCATCTCATGAGATTTTGAACTGTCTTTGCATAACTTCCTTAGTAGCAGTTGGAATGTGTGCCTCCACAGGTATTTTCCCTGCCCAGATTGCTCACTGTGTGGTGCTGAATTCCCATGGGCTGCCTCCTATTTGTAGTATACCTCCTCGGAGTATATCTGTGCCAGTTATATACTCCTCAACTTCAGCAATCATGACTTGATAGTCACAGGGTAACCAATTTCCTATTTGCAACTTGAGTTTTACAAGTTTCCCTATGAGTGGTTGGTCCCCTAAACCCCGCACTGGGGTTAAATTTCCCTTATGTTTTTCTGGGTTGTCATGTAAAATACTGACCTTCACCTTGGTATCCATTAACACTCTAATCAATTGGTTGTTTGCTTGGGACCACCATATAGTACAAAGGATAAATGGCTGCAGGTCCTGTCTGCTTAAATAATTGTTCATATGTTCTGGGGTGATTAGTGTCCCAGTGTGGGTTGGTCAGGGAAATGCAGTTGTCTACAGTTCCCTGAGTAGTCCCATTGGCAATCTGAGCTCACACATGACCTTGGTCTGTTTTAAGAATTAGATGCTTTTTTGTTTCCATCATCTCCCTCAACATTAGATCAATGTCTTTTCTCAATCTCTTACACTTTGTCTCTGGATGTATTCCTCATGGAATAGTGGAACAGCGGACTGTGACTCTGCACTCACTTCACAATGATGCTGTGTCTCTTGCACAGCACAATCACACAAGCACACAAAGAGGCACTTTACACTTTTCACTCAAGCAACACAAAATAATAATCACTACCATAAATAGTAACACACTTGTTACAACTAACTAAAGTCATGTTTCCCAGAATAAACCGTGATAAGCATATTCCATTATTCAATTTGAAGAACTAATTCAGAGTCAGTGTGCCAGAACAAATCCAAAACTGAAACAAAATTACCAAATCAAATTCCAAAAAATAATACCTTTGCAAAAGATGGTCCTACAGTGAGCCAGCCAAGGTGAGGAGTGATATGCCTCAGCAGCTCCCACAGACAGACACAGAGGGTCTCACTGGGTCACCAAATTGATGCGGTGAAAACTCAATAACCAAAGTTATTAAGCAGGTATTCTTTATTACAGTTCTGGGTGTGGGGGGGATCGCTCTAACAAACACCCCAAGAGCTACTGGCAGTGTGCTTATATTAATAGGATATATAGCAACACAAAGAGGACAAGAGCAACAAGAGGAACAAACAAACTTACACACAGGGGCTCAGTGCAGCACACTCTCTTGTACTGGTTCCATTGTTCAACCCATATACTCTTGCAGTGGCATCCCTGGCAGCTGTGCACTCTACCACCAGTCCCACTTAGTTTGAATAAACAACAGCATGCACTCAAAGCACCAGATCTCAAGTGAAAGCAAATAGTCTGGGAGTACCGGATGTCTAATAATTGTCTCATGTCAGATGACTTGTGGCCTAGTGCCAAGTCACTGAACAAGCAATATGTATCATTGCAAGGTCAGTTACTAGTCTTACCTTGCTAGTCTTACCAAAATGGCTGTTTCACATTGGACCAACCTAACAGTTTTTAGTACTAACACAAGACATCTAACCAGTTTTTAACCCATCAAAGTGTGTACCCATCCAAGCCATGGGATTCCAGCTTCTCTAGGAGAATACTTTGGGAGACTGTGTCAAAGGCTTTTCTGAAGTTTAGGTAGCCTACATTAAAAGCCTTTCCTTCTTCCACCAGATGGGTCACCTGGTTATAGAAGGAGATGAGATTGGTCAAGCAGGACTTGCCTTTCATGAACCCATGCTGACTGGCCCTGATTCCCAGGTTGTCCTACACTTTACAGAATCACAGAATCATCTAGGTTGGAAGAGACCTCCAAAATCACAGAGTCCAACCTCTGACCTAACACTAACAAGTCCTCCACTAAACCATATCACTAAGTACTAGATCTAAATGTCTTTTAAAGACCTCCAGGGATGATGACTCAACCACTTCCCTGGGCAGCCTATTCCAATGACTAACAACCCTTGCAGTTCTGGTGGTTTTACCGTGCTAGGCATCTGAACACCACAACCACTCTCTCACTCCCCCTCCTCAGATGAAGGAAAGAACAACTCACGGGTTGAGATAAGGATAATTTAATTAAAGAGAAAAAAAAATATTATTAAGGAAATATTATTATTAATTAAATGATTCAACTAAAGGGAAAAAAGGGAGAGGGGAAGAGGGAGGGGGAAAGGGAATAACAAAACAAAACAAGTAAAGGCTATGTGGAAATGCAGAGGAAAGAAATTACTCTCTACTTCCCACAAATGAGCGATGCTTGACCACGTCCTTGAAACAGGACCTCAATGCACATAGCCGGTGTTCAGGAGGAGGACAGACAATTTCGCAACGAGAGCCCACCCCTCCCCTCTTTGTCCTTTTTCCACCTTTTATTGCTGAGTGTGACATCATATGGTATGGAATATCCCTTTGGTTGGCTTAGGTCAGCTGCCCTGGTGATGTTTCTTTCTCACTTTTTTGCCCACTCCCTAGGAGTGTTAGAGAGAGGCCTGATGCTGTGCCAGCACTTCTCAGCAGCAGACACAACACCAGTGTGATACCACTGCTGTTCTAGATACAAGTGCAGAGTGCAGCACTGTATGGGCTGCTGCAGGGAAAGTTAACATCCCAGCCAGACTCAGTACAGCAGTAAATAAGTTTTTCCTAACATCCAACATAAACCTCCCCTGGCGCAACTTTAGCCCATTCCCCCTCATCCTGTCACCAGGCACGTGGGAGAACAGACCAACCCTCACCTTGCTACAGCCTCCTTTAAGGTACCTGTAGAGTGTGATATTGTCACCCCTGAGCCTCCTTTTCTCCAAGCTAAACAGTCTTAGATCCCTCAACCGCTCCTCATAAGACTTGTTCTCCAGACCCTTCACCAGCTTCGTTGCCCTTCTCTGGATTGCTTGAACACCTCCATGTTCTTCTTGTATTAAGGGCCCAAAACTGAACACAGTACTCGAGGTGCGGCCTCACCAGAGCTGAGTACAGGGGGACAATCACCTCCCTAGCCCTGCTGGCCACACTCTTACTGATATAAAACAGGATGCTGTTGGCCTTCTTGGACGCCTGAGCACACTGTTGGCTCATATTCAGCCGACTGTCAACCAATACTCCCAGGTCCTTTTCTGCCAGGAAGCTTTCCAACCACACATCTCCCAGCCTGTAGCATTGTTTGGGGTTGTTGTTCCCCAAGTGCAGGACCTAACACCTGGCCTTGTTGAACTTCATACAGCTGGTCTCAGCCCATCGGTGCAGCCTATCCAGATCCTCCTGCAGAGCCTTCCAACACTTGAGTAGATCGACATATGAACCTTACATGATGTCATCTGTGAATTTACTGAGGGTACACTCATTCCCCTCGTCCAGATCATCAATAAAGATATTAAAGGAAACTGGCCCTAGTATTGAGCCCTGTGGGACTCCACTAGTGACCAGCCTCCAACTGGATTTAATTACATTCACCATGACTCTTTGGACCTGGCTACCCATCCAGTTTCTAACCCAACGAAGCGTACGCCGGTGCAAACAAAGAGCAGCCAGTTTCTTGAGGAGAATGCTGTGGGAAATGCTGTCAAAAGCCTTACTGAAATCAAGGTAGACCACATCCACAGCCATTCCCTCATCCACTAAGCAAGTCACATTGTCATAAAAGAAGATCAGATTTGTCAAGCAGGACCTGCCTTTTATAAACCCATGTTGACTGGACCTGATTACCTGGTTGCCCTGCAAGTGCCGCATGACATTCAATATAATCTGCTCCATGAGCTTTCCTGACACTGAAGTCAAACTAACAGTTTCCTGGGTATACCCTTCAGCCCTTCTTGTAGATGGGCAACACATTTGCTAGCCACCAGTCGACTGTGACTTCCACTGATAACCAGGACTGCTGATAAATGATGGAAAGTGGCTTGGTCAGATCTTCCACCAGTTCTCTCAGTACCCTTGACTGCATCCCATCTGGCCCCTTTGACTTACATGTAGCAGGTCACCAACCATTTCTTCATGGATCATGTGGGCCACATTCTGCTCCCCATCCCCTTCCACTAGCTCAGGGTACTGGGTATCCAGAGAACAACTGGTCTTGATGTTAATGACTGAGGCAAAGAAGTCATTAAGCACCTCAGCCTTTTCTTCATCTCTTGTCACTAAGTTTTCCCCCACATCCAGTAAAGGAAAGAGATTCTTCTTAGTCCTCCTTTTTGTGTTTATGTATTTATAAAAACATTTTTTATAAATGTTGTGTGATTGCATTCAAGATGACCTGTTCCACCATCTTTCCTGGCACCAAGGTCAGGCTGACAGGCTTATAATTCCCCGGGTCCTCCTTACAACGCTTCTTATAGACAGATGTCACATTAGCAAGTCTCCTGTCATCCAGGACCTCTCCAGATGACCATGACCACTTATAGATGATGGAAAGTAACCCAGCAATCACATCTGGCAAATCCCTCAGCATTCCTGGGTGAATCCCATCTGGCTTCACAGACCTGTAACAGTCCAGGTGTAGCAGTAACTCCCTAACTTTTTCCACCTGAACTATGGGAGGTTCTTCTGCTCCCCATCTCAGACTTCCAGGTTGGGAGGCTGAGTACCCTGATGATAAATGGTCTAGTTAGTAAAGACAGATGTAAAAAAGGCATTAAGAACCTCTGCCTTTTCCTTATCCTCAGTAGTTATGTTGCCCACTGTGTCCAATAAAGAACAGAGATTCTCCTTGACCCTCCTTTTACCTTTAATACATTTTAAAAAATGGATGGTTATCCTTAACCACGTGTCCTGGTTTCAGTTAGGATAGAGTCAATTTTCCTCCTAGTAGCTGGTAGGGTGCTTTGTTTTGGATTAGGATGAGAAGAATGCTGATAACCTGCTGATGTTTTAATTGTTGCAGAGCAGTGTTTACATTAAGCTAAGGACTTTTCAGCTTCTTGCTCTGTCCTTCCAGCAGGCAGGCGAGGGGTGCAGCAAGAGCTGGGAGTGGACAGACCCAGGACAGCTGACCCAAACTGGCCAAAGGGATATTCCATACCATCTGACATCATGCTGAACAATGTATAAGGGTGGCTAGCTGGGGCGGGGGGGACAGCTGCTTGGGGATAGGCTGCACATCGGTCAGCGGGTGGTGAGCAATTGCATTGTGCATCGCTTCATCCGTACACATTATTAGTAGTAGCACTACTATTATAATTACTTTCCTGTCTTAATGTCCTGGTTTCAGTTAGGACAGTTATTTTTCCTCCTAGTAGCTGGTAGGGTGCTATGTTTTGGATTAGGATGAGAAGAGTGCTGATAACATGCTGATGTTTTAATTGCTGCAGAGCACTGCTTACACTAAGCCAAGGACTTTTCAGCTTCTCGCTCTGTCCTGCCAGTGGGCAGGCTGGGGGTGCAGCAAGAGCTGGGAGTGGACAGACCCAGGACAGCTGACCCAAACTGGCCAAAGGGGTATTCCATACCATCTGACATCATGCTGAACAATGTATAGAAGTGGCTAGCTGGGGTGGGGTGGCTGGCTGCTCGGGAATAGGCTGGGCATCGGTCAGCGGGTGGCGAACAACTGCATTGTGCATCACTTGTTTCGTACACACTATTATTATTATTGTTATTGTTGTTATTGTTATTGTAATTATTTCCTATTTTAATAAACTGTCTTTATCTCAACCCACAGGCTTCACTTTCCCATTTCTCTGCCCCATCCCAGAGAGAGAGGGGGGAGGGGGAGCGAATAGCTGTGTGGTGTTTAGCTGTTGGCCAGGTTAAACCACAACACCTGGTAATGTCCCTGACCTGAACCTCATGTAGTCAGCAGACTTCCCTACTGGTAGGGTCTGGCCAACATATGGGACCCTCTGTTCCCCTCAGAATGGAGTTGCCTATGACAATTACCCTTCTTTCCTTCCTTGTGGAGGAAGTCGTGAAGCATTGAGTTGACTTCCTTGACGTAGACAACCTCCTGTGTGGACCTTCCCCCACATCCTCACCAACCTGTCCCTCAAGCTTCAGAGCCACAAACCTATTGTCTAAGGGCATCTGGAAAGGTGAGGCAGGTTGGGTGGGGCCTTACCTGTGACACCAAGCAGGGACCTGTTTCCATTTCTCTCCATCTCGTAGGTCCCCTCCTTCTGCCTGACAGTTACAGGACAGGAGATCCATTACTATATCTCCCCAGTGTCTTTCTTGTAGGCACTTCACCAGCTTCACCTCACGCAGGCAGTATCTCTACCACCCTCTGTTGGTAACAGGGTTAGGCAGGCCCTGCAGCCAGAGACTTGAACAGCTGCATTTTGGGGCACACAATCAGTCTGGGTTGCCACAGTCTTTGGCAAGAGCTTTCTGCCTGGTGGAGACTGGATTTGCTGTCTGGTAGGTAGCTGATAGGTGAGCTTGTCTCCTGAGTCTCTTTTACTTTATGTTTCTACAGTATTGGTCTACCAGTGTCTACCTTACAGCATTTATTTAAGGACATAAAATCTCATTTTTATTGACTGAGCTCCAAATACAGAAATTGATAGATAAAATTTCCTATAAATAGCTAAATATATTAGAAGCATTTGTCCATAAATCATTTTGCTGAAGCAAATGATGATCAAGCTTGAATCTACAAATAACAAATGATTAATTTGATTCAGTTCTAGTATTTAGAAGCAATTAAATGAAATGTTATTTTTGATTCATTAAAAATAAATAAATCTATAGTTGTAACTGTTCAATACCATGTTAATTTTCTAATATATATAATTTTCTTAGTATATTTTAAAATTTTTCCCCTCAAAATCCAGTGGCTGTAATACTCATCTATTGTATCTTTTTTAATGCCACCATAAAAAATGGCCTATACATGCAGTAAATTACATTTTAAATAGATTATTCCAAATGTCCAAATTTGTGAGCCTATCAAGTAAACTCCAGTGAACTCATTTTCAATAATTACAACTCAAGCAGACTTGTGACAAATTTGATGATTTCATTAATACATGTATTCGTAGTTGTAAAGAAAAATAGTAAGTATTAAAATTCTATTGTTTTAGGCTAAATAATCCCTGGGGACGCAAAAGAATCATAACTATATGAGTTCTTGAAATCCAGCCCTGAAAAAAGTAGGAAAACAAACAAATAAACAAACAACAATAACAAAACACACATACAAAAAGAAACAGAAAAACAAACAACAAAAAATAAACACCACCAAACAGCAAATATCCGGTGCTATCACACTACTGTTTATTATTCTATTTTAATCACTTTTTGAGGGACAGGTGCTGACTGCCTTTTTCTTTCTGTTCTTGACTGTAAACCTTTTCTTTGACATGGTTAGGACCAGAATTGGGATGAAAATCAAAAAGTGTGAAATCTTAAGGATGGTTTCATCCTCTAAAAACTGAACAGTTTTTAAACAGCAGTCACCGTGTAGACACTGAAGAATTCTGGATTTTGTTTCTTCTATATTTTATTTTTTTTCTGGGAGGAGATGTGTAAGCCTAAAGACTGCATGCTGTCAGGTAAAACAATGCATCTTTCCAATAAATGTGCTTTATTAAGCTTCTGAATTTGAACAACAAAAATGTTAATATTTTGATTGGCCTATTCATGTTGGTACTGTGCTTTCTATTATTCAGATTTGCTCTAGGATTGTTTATGCAAGAGGAAAAAAAAAAAAAAAAAAAAAGGAAACAAGCAGAAGGAGTTAGAAATCATGGCACAAATAGACAAATCCGATCTGATTGCTATCACAGAAATATGGTGGATACTGGAACACTGGAAAAGAGGGCTACAAGGTCTTCAGAAGGGATAGGCAGAGAAGGAAGGGAGAGACTGCTGCTCTGTACATTAAAGAAGGGATTGATTGTGAAGAGATACCTCTGAGAAACAGCCATGGACAGATTGAAAGCTTGTGGGTGAAAGTTAAGGACCACACTGATAAAGGGCATTTTGTGGTTGGGGTCTACTAAAGTCTACCCAATAAAGGGGAGCCTGCGGATGAGGCATTCTTGCTTCAACTACAAGAATCATTGCCCTCACATGCCCTCATCCTGATGAGAGACTTCAACCACATGGATGTCTGCTGGTAAAACTACATAGCAGGCTGTAAGCAATCCAAGAGATTCCAAGAGTAAGCTGAATATAACTTCTTCTTCCAGATATTAGACAAACCAACCAGAGGAGAAATGTTACTTGATCTGGTGCTTACCAACATGGAAGAGCTCATTAAAGAGGTCAAGACTGGAGGCAGTCTGGGCTGCAGTGACCACTCCCAGGCTGAGTTTGTGATCTCAAGGAATATGGGTCTGGCAATCAGGCCCCTGAGATTCCGAAGAACAAACTTCAATCTATTTAAAGACCTGGTAGATGAGATACCCTGAAACACTGTCTAGGGGCAAAGGATCTGAACATAGATGGCAGCTCTTTAAGGATGTTTATTTTTGAGTGTAAGAACTCTCCATCCCCCTGCGTAAAAAAAAGCGGGCAGAGAGGGCAGATAACCAGAATGGTTGGGCAAGGACCTGATGGTCAAACTGAGGTGCAAGAAGGAAATGCACAGGCAGTGGAAACAGAGACACATGGCCTGGGTACAGTCTGAATGTGCAGGGACTGGGTCAGGAAAGTCAAGGCATGGATGGAAATGAGCTTGGTAAGGGATGCAAAGAATAAGAGGAAGGGACCCTCTAGATACATTGCTCAGAGAAGAAAGGCCTGTGATGGTTTCGCTCGGGTGGGTGACCGAGCTCCACCACAACCTCTCTCTCATTCCCCCTCCTCAAAGAGGAACAGGGAGAAAATACGATGAAAGGGGCTCAAGGATTGAGATAAGGACGAGGAGATCGCGCAGTAATTATTGTGATGGGCAAAACAGACTCAGCATAGGGAGATAGTAAGATTTATTGCCTATTACTAACGAGCTAGAGAAGTGAGAAACAAAGGAAAGAAACCAAAAGCACCTTCCCCCCCCATCCACCCTCTTCCACCTCCTCCCCCCGAGCGGCGCAGGGGAACGGGGAAATGGGGGCTATGGTCAGTCTATAGAAATTCTTCTCTGCCGCTCCTTCTTGATCACTCTCGTCCCCTCTGCTGTGGGGTCCCACCCACGGGATGCAGTCCTTGCTGAACTGATCCAGCGTGGGCTTCCCACAGGCAGCAGCTCTTCAAGAACTGCTCCAGGTATGGGTCCGTACCACGGGGTCCATCCCTCACAGACACACACACACACACAGAATTTCTAGGTTGGAGGAGACCTCAAGATCATCGAGTCCAACCTCTAACCTAACACTAACAGTCCCCACTAAACCATATCCCTAAGCTCTACATCTAAACGTCTTTTGAAGACTTCCAGGGATGGTGACTCCACCACCTCCCTGGGCAGCCTGTTCCAATACCTCACAACCCTTTCAGTAAAGAAGCTCTTCCTAACATCTAACCTAAAACTCCCCTGGCGCAACTTTAGCCCATTCCCCCTCGTCCTGTCACCAGGCACGTGGGAGAACAGGCCAACCCCCACCTCTCTACAGCCTCCTTTAAGGTATCTGTAGAGAGCGATAAGGTTGCCCCTGAGCCTCCTCTTCTCCAGGCTGAATAAGCCCAGCTCCTTCAGCCGCTCCTCGTAGGACTTGTTCTCCAGGCCCCTCACCAGCTTCGTCACCCTTCTTTGGACCCGCTTTGGACCCCTTGGGAGCAAACTGCTCCAACCTGGGTCCCCCACGGGCAGCAGCTCCTGCCAGGTCACCTGCTCCTGCGTGGTCTCCTCTCCACGGGCTGCAGGTCCGGCCCGGAATCTGCTCCAGCAGGGGTCTTCCACAGGCCGCAGTCTCCGTCGGTGCAGGTCCACCTGCTCCACCGTGGTCTCCTCCACGGGCTGCAGCGTGGAACCCTGCTCCATCGTGGTACTCCATGGGCTGCAGGGGGTCATCCTTCTTCACCATGGTCCTCACCACAGGCCGCAGGGGACTTCTGCTCCGGCGCCTGGAGCACCTCTCCCCCTCCTTCTTCACTGACCTTGGCGCCTGCAAGGCTGTTCCTCACTCCTCTCACTCTCCCAGCTGCTGTGTGGCGCAGCGTTTTTTTCCCCTGTCTTAAATATGCTCTCACAGAGGCGCAAACAACATCACTTATTGGCTCAGTTCTGGTCAGCAGTGGGGCCCTTACCAAACATGGGGCAGCTTCTAGATCCTTCTCACAGAAGCCACCCCTATGGCCCCCTGCTACCAAAACCTTGTCACATAAACCCACTACAAGGCCAAGGGATGCAAATAAGAGAAAGGGATCCTCCAGATACATTGCTCAGGAAAAAAAGGCCAAGGAGAGTTACCCCCTCTGATGGATGAGAAGGCTGAATTGGCAATAACAAACATGGAGAAGACTGAGGTACTCAGAAAATTGTTTGCTTTAGTTTTCACTTCCCGTCAGGCTTCCCAAGTCTTTTGTTTCCCTGAACCCTGAGATGGAGGCTGGGGGAGCAAAGTCCCACTCACTGTAAGTGAAGAGCAGATTTGAGACCACCTGATGAAACTAAACACGTACAAGTCTATGGGGCCTAATGACATATATCCAAGGGTCCTGTAGGAATTGGCTGATGTAGTTGCCATCTCATGGAGAGTTGCTCTCTCCATCATATCTGGAAAAAAAAAATAATAAAAAAATAAAAAAAATCCTGGCAGTCAGGTGAAGTTTCTGGTGACTGGAAAAAGGGAAAAATCACTTCAATTTTGAAAAAGAGTTGAGAAAAGGAACCAGGGAACTATGGACTGGTGAACCTCACCTCTACCTCACAAGATCATGGAAAGTATACTCCTGGAAGCAATGTCAAGGCAATGCAAGACAAAGAAGTGATCCAAGACAGCCAGCATGTCTTCACCAAGCGTAAATTTTGCCTGACCAGTCTGGTGGTGTTCTATGATGGAGTGACTGCAACAGTTGACAAGGGAAGACTGATCAATGTCATCTACCTGGACTTCTGTAAGGCCTTTGACATTGTCCTACATGACATCCCGATCTCCAAACTGGAGAGACATGGATTCAGTGGACAATGAATTGGTTTGAAGGTCGCACCCAGAGAATGGTAGTCAATGTCTCTATGTCCAAGCGGAGACCAGTGACAAGTGGTGTCCCTCAGGGGTCTGTCTTAGGACCAATATTATTTAATATCCTTATCAATGATATAGACAGTGGGATCAAGTGCACCCTCAGCAACCTTGCAGATGTCACCAAGATGACTGGTGCAGTTGTTACAACAGAAGGAAAGGAAGCCATCCAAATGGACCTGGACAAACTTAAGAGTTGGGCTGATGTGAGCCTAATGATGTTCAGGAAGTCCAAGCACAAGATGCTACACCTGGGTTGGGTCAGTCTTGGACATGAATACAGACTGGGAGAAGAACTCGTTGAGAGCAGTCCTGGAGACAAGGACTTGGGGGTTTTGGTGGATGAAAAGCTCAACATGAGCCAGCAGTGCACACTTGCGTCCAAGAAGATCAACTAAATCCTGAGGTAGGTTGACAGAAGAGTGGGTAGCAGGTAGAGGAAAGTGATTTTCTCTCTCTACTCTGCCCTTGTGAGGCCCTCTTAGAGTACTGTGTCCAGGTCTGGGGCCCCCAGCACGAGGATGTTGACTTATTAGAGCAGGTCCAGAGGAGGGCCACAAAGATGATCAAGGAACTGGAGGGGGACTCCTATGAAGAGAGACTGAGAGCACTGGGGGTATTCAGCCTAAAGAAGAGAAGGCTCTGAGGTGATCTCATTGCAGCTTTTCAGTACTTAAAGGGGGCTTATAAGAAAGACGGAGAGCGACTCTCTACTGAGTCAGTTAACAACAGGACAACAGGCAATATTTTTTAACTAAAAGAAGGGAGATTTACATTAGAGGTTAGGAACAGGGTGAGGCACTGGAACAGGTTGCCCAGAGAGGTTGTGGATGCCCCACTCCTGGAAATGTTAAAGACCAGGTTAGACGAGAACCTGGGCAACCTGATCTAGTGGGTGGCATACCTACCTGTGGTAGGTGGGTTGGAAATAGATGATCTTTGACATCCCCTACAACCTGAGACATTCCATGATTCTATAAACTTTTAATAGAGTAAAATACTGAAAATATAATATTTATTTGTGAAGGTGTAGTTTTATTCTTGCACAATCACAGTAGGTCATATACACTTAGAAATTTCTTACTTATTTAGAGAGATAAACTGTCCATAACCTTTTTTTTTTTTTTTTTTTTTTGTGTGTGTGTGTGTGTGTGTGTGTGTGCTTCTCATAGAGGATCACATAACATTAGCATACTTTTTTGACCTTTTTCTTTCCTGTTTAATATTACTGGAAGGCTATTGCAATTAGTATTACAATTACTTTCATGCATTATTAGCAACTGTAGGAAGGTCAAGTGTTATTATGTAGAATACTCATAAGGTGATGGTTAACTGTGTTAGTGTTATAACTTTTATGATACTCTGTAGAGTTCAGGTAGGAATTGTTTTACATATATAGATTTGTCACATGGCAACAAGTGATTTTGTGTTTCAGGCAGCTTCACGTTTCAAGATAGACACTCAGTTTCAAGATAGATTTATTGAACTACTTCTGGAATTGATATATCTCTTCCTCCCTCATATTCTGACAGTAATGCTACATTCACTCACATCTTCATCTGAATAAGTAATTAATATTTTTGCAAATTTCTTCTTTGCCATTTCCTTGCTATTAAAGAACTGTTTCCCTCGGATAATCAGTTACAATGTTCTGACAGGGCCAAAATTAAATCATAAGTGTATGACATCATATTATTCTTTGCTAGTCTTGTTTGAGACAAAATTTCAGGCAATTTACATCTTTGTTTCAGTCAGAGGACCTTGAAATTCCACTGTAGAATTAGCTTCCAAAAACTTCATCTTTTATCTAGCAGCTATTTTTATAGTTGTGTTAAATCTATCTAACTTTATTGAATTAAACTTAAGTGTAAATAAAGTTTAAAAATAAACTTTTGCCTCTATCTGTTTCTCAGTATATCAAGTTTTCAAAGAAGAAGAAGAAAAAATAACAACAACAACAACAACAACAAAAAAACATAAGCAAGATAAAGAAATGAAATAAAAGTTTTAATAGCAAGAACAACACACACACAAGGAATTAGTTGTTTTTTTTTTAAAAAAAATAAAAATATCTAGAGTTCAATTATATCATGACATTTATTAATTTATGTATGTTCTAGCACCTTAGAAAGAAGTTCTGAGGAAATAGATTAGCTATTTAACTTGATAAATTTTAAAGGTGAAAAACATAGTAGTTTAGGTGGACATAAATAATCAGAGGTGCAGAAAAGTGCTTGTTGTATGTTACAGGTTGCTAAGTTCTTGGCTCACAAAACTGTCACATTCTCTTACTTTCTTTTTTTTTTTAATGAACCTCAGAAACAAATTGCATTCAAGGACACTACTTGTCTCAAACAGGAGTGACAGTGAAAGAGAAAGTAAGAGAATGAGATTGACCTCCCCCAGGAGAGAAGAATACCCCCATGCTTTCTACTGTGAAATTCATGCTTGAGTTCCATTTCTGTTCTTATTGTGTTTACACTTCTTTTTGATACAAAGATAGCTTTCTAAACAGAAGATGTAATCACATAATGTTTTCTAGCAGGAAACTATTCTATAGTTATATGTCTGTCTATGACTGTCCCAGTCATTTTAAATCCTTTTACATTGTAAAGAAAGCTTTTTTGTAAGTGAGCTTTTACATTGATTCTAAACATTATTAATCCATAGCTTTGAAATAGAAGTATATATTTTTATTGGTATGGTGAAATTGGTCACCATACTTCTTCTATGAAATATAGTATATTATCTTAGCTTTTAAGCTATGTTCTCTCCATTTTCAGACCTAGCTTCTTGTGGTTTAACCCAGACAGCAGCTAAGCACCACATAGCCATTTGTTCACCCTCCCTCTTTCCTCTTTGGGATGGGGGAGAGAATCAGAAAAAAAAAAAAATAAAATAAAATAAAAAAAAAAAATCCTGTGGGTTCAGATAAAGACAGTTTGTTAGGATAGAAAAGAAAGGAAGATAATAATAATAATGATAATAGTACTACTAATAATAATGTGTACAAAGAAAGTGATGTACAATGTAATTGTTCACCACCTGGTGACTGATGCCCAGCCTATCCTTGAGCAGCTGGTCCTCCCACCCCAACCAGCCACCCCATATTAATTGTTCATCATGACATATCATAGCATGACTGGCCAATTTGGGTCAGCTTTCCTGGTTCTGTCCTCTACCAGCTCCTGCTGCACCCCTAGCCTGCCCACTGGCAGGACAGAGTGAGAAGCTGAAAAGTCCCTTGCTTTGTGAAAGTACTGCTCTGCAACAATTAAAGCATCAGTGTGTTATCTACTTTATTCTCATCTTAAATCCAAAACACAGCACCCTACCAGCTACCGGGAGGAAAATTAACTATATCTTAGCAGAAACAAGACACTTCTATATATGAATTAAGTTAATTATGAAATCTGTCTTAAGGTTAAAAACAAATATTTTGTCTCATATGACATATTATTCTCTACATCAGATTGAGAAGTATGGTAGTTTTAATTCTTAAAATTCTCTTTTATGTTAGACCATTATCAATTTCCCTCAGACTGTCATATGCAATGACCTCTTTTAGTTTCTTATTTTTTATTCACAGCAAATAACTTATATTTTAGTAAATAATAAAAGCATTGCCAATGGGAACCAACCTTTCTCTGTCTCTTCCCTACCTCCCTTCCATTCCTTTCTTTTCTCTCTTTACTATCTAACAGATACAAAGGTTTTAAGACTCTTCCCAGAGTTATCTAAAACCTCTGAAAAATGTCTGTGATTATGGCAATTAATACTTTATTTATCACCTACTACTCAGTTAAGAATGCAGACTTTCTGGAGGACTATTTCTTCTGAGAAGGTACAGAAAAGATGGCATATTACAAAGCTAAACACAGATTTCTAGATATACAGGTTATCTCTTTTCTAATTCATTGAAATTATTCCCTTTTAACACTAAAAAATGAGTAACAATATATATATATATATTTTCTACATGACAAAGCAACAGATTAAACAGGTTGAACAACAACCATATTTTGTAATAAATAAATAAATAAATGAAAATAAATTTGTGGACTCTCATGTGTAGACATAAGATAATTACTCCTCTTTCTGTACAGTTTGGGTTTTCAAGTAGTATACATGTGGCTACAGGGCAATGAAATATTTTCCTTTTTCTCATAAACATACTTTTTGTTGAATCTTCAACAGATGACTGACAAGTATGAGGAGAATAAATATAAGTATTTATTTACAAAATGATTAATGAAAGGAATAGGAAGACAACAACAACAACAAAAACTCACACACCTATACCAAGTGGGTAAATGATTATATGAATAATTTCATGTTGCTGTAGCTAATTGCTCTTGCAGCCTTTACTTTCTTGCAGTACAGAATTGTCATTTCCAGAATAATAAATTATAATAGCTGGCATGTTTAGGTACTTCCTATGAAGGATTTGCTATATTGATTTCAGACCATTTCCTTGCCTTCAGTAGCCAAGAAAAAAATATCTCTGAGGCTTGTAGTCACAGTAGTAAACCTAGAAAACTGTGTTGCTAAAAAATACAATACAAATAAAAGTTTTCACTTTTCTTAAAGACTATTTTATTTTACATATATAACACAAAAGGAAAGATTATTTATTATTCTTTCATTTTTCTGTAAGTATCTTAAAATCTATAGAATATCAATTTTCCAGATATGCTAGCAAATAACAAAACAAAACAAAACAAACAGACAACAACAACAAATAAATGGAGAGAGTGAAAAATTTTATATTAGTGGTTTAAATGGACTATTTTTTACATTTTTTTAAATCAGGAGCATAATATTATGTAATTTAAATGTTATCTAATTCTAAACGAATTATGAGTATCATCATGTTTTGATACTCAGCAATGTTTTGCAATGTTCTTCATCTACCTATTTTTAGGAAAAAAAAATGACATAAAGGAGAAAATGATTATTTCTTCATTTGTGGTACTATTTGAGGGCATCCTACACACAGGTTACGTGTAATCACCTAGGCATCTTGACAAAGTGAGACAACAACTAGTAAAATCAATCACATTTTTTGAAATATATATACAAACAGTCTTGGGATTCAATCAGAAATATGTTTGTTGGATTTTATCTGAACCACCGTGTAAAGATGAAGCTCTGATAATGAAAGCTCTGACCCAGTACAAAAGTGTAGGGAAATAGTATAATATGATTTTACACCTTTGTTGAAATTAATCAAAACAGCCTTAGGGATAAAAGTATAATATGATTGTACACATTGGTTGAAATTAGTCAAAACAGCTTATCTCTGACTTTATAAATCAAACAAAACCTACAATACAAACAAAAGAATGACAGTTAGAAACTCATTTTGAATTTCATAATCCTTGAAACAAACACAAAATTTCTGCTCAAACCTAAATTTCTTATGTATTTGTGTCAATATATTCCTGACTTTAAGGTTTATTAAGTTGTTGTCTTTTATATATAACTATACATAACATTAAAAATATAAAGATATTTGTCATCTAAGATCATTAAGAGGTCTTACTCCATTGTTTAAAGGCTATGCGGACAACGTGATAACACCTAAATGGCACAGAAAGATAAATGAATTCTCTTGCAGTAAAATTTCAAGCAGGTTTCAGAAAAAGAAAAAGAAAAAAAAAAAAAAAAAAGAAGAAGAAGAAAAAAAGATTATTTTATAACTGGAAACTGAATCTGAATAGATTTCCCCAAACTTGAAGTAACTCTCAAAAGTTCTGATTTTTTTCATATTAAAATCATTTAGGAAAATTCCACTTCTATTTAATATAATATTTTATTTATTTCATTGAATACATTTATATATTCCTTTCTGGCTCAGCATACTGATTCAAAGATAATCCAGCCTTGTGATTGAATTTATTTTGGGTTTTTGATGCTGAGCAGGTCTTCAGCCATAAAGTAAAATAAAACAGACTGCAAAGGAAAAATAAATATTTATGGCATATGCCAGCAGCAAATCTGCGAGGAAAAAAAAAAAAAAAAAAAAAAAAT
>NC_048926.1:58259494-58298141 GCF_011077185.1 Oxyura jamaicensis | reverse complement strand
CATGCTGACTGGGCCTGATCGCCTGCTTGCCCTGCAAGTGCCGCATGATGACTCCCAAGAGGATCTGCTCCATGAGCTTCCCTGGTACTGAGGTCAAACTGACAGGCCTGTAGTTCCCCGGGTCAGCCCTCCGGCCCTTCTTGTAGATGGGCGTCACATTTGCTAGCCGCCAGTCAGCTGGGACCTCCCCCGATAGCCAGGACTGCTGATAAATGATGGATAGTGGCTTGGCCAGCTCCTCTGCCAGTTCTCTCAGTACCCTTGGGTGGATCCCATCCGGCCCCATCGACTTGTGCACATCCAAGTGCCGTAGCAGGTCACCAACCAGTTCTTCGTGGATGGTGAGGGCCACATCCTGCTCCCCATCTCCTTCCACTAGCTCAGGGTACTGGGAATCCAGAGAACAACCGGTATTGCTGCTAAAGACTGAGGCAAAGAAGGCATTGAGCACCTCCGCCTTTTCCTCATCTCTTGTAACTAAGTTTCCCCCTGCATCCAGTAAAGGATGGAGATTCTCCTTTGTCCTCCTTTTTGTGTTGATGTATTTATAAAAGCGTTTTTTGTTATCTTTAACGGCAGTAGCCAGATTGAGCTCCAGATGAGCTTTGGCCTTCCTAATTTTGTCCCTGCACAGCCTCGCTACATCCTTATAGTCCTGTGTTAAGTAACCTTTAGACCAGAAAACCGTTCCAGAAGACTTTCTAATGTCTGTCTTACAGATTTTTGGATCTTGGTGGCTATCCTACTTATGTACATTCTGGATTTCACTAGTATCCTGGAATAACACGTAAAAACAGATTCCACAGTTCATGTACAGAATAGGCCTATATAATAAGACTACTCAATGGAGTTATGCCACATATACTTTTTAAAAAATGTATACAAGCTTATCTTTAAGGGAGAGGTTATTGGTGAGGTTTACAATCTACAGTTATAAGAAATTAAAAATATCCTGCAGGCATATACCCTGTATGTATGTGTCCTGGTTTCAGCTAGGATAGAGTTAATTATATTCCTCCTAGCTGGTAGCATGCTATGTTTTGGATTAGGATGAGAAGAGTGTTGACAACATGCTGATGTTTTAATTGATGAATTGCTGCAGAACAGTGCTTACACTAAGCCAAGGACTTTTCAGCTTCTTACTCTGTCCGGCCAGTGGGCAGGCTGGGGGTGCAGACCGAGGACAGCTAACCCAAATTGGTCAGAGGGGTATTGCATACCATCTGATGTTATGCTAAACAATGTATAGGGGTGGCTAGCCGAGGTGGAGGGGACAGCTGCTCAGGAATAGGCTGGGCATTAGTCAGCAGGTAGTGAGCAATTGCATTGTGCATCACTTATTTCGTACACGTTATTAGTAGTTTTAGTACCATTTTTTTATTATTATTTTTTTATTTTTTTATTTTTTCCCTCTGTCTTAGTGAACTGTCTCTATCTCAACCCAAAGGCTTCGCTTTCCCATTTCTCTCCCCCATTCCAGAGAGGGAAGGGGAAGGGTGAGCAAATGGCTGTGTGGGGTTTAGCTGCCATCTGGGTTAAACCACAACAGTATGACAGAAAAAAGCAATGCAGTGATGTTGTCACACAGGAGAACAACATTTTGAGAGAAGCTGCAGATACATTACACATTCAGATCTCTTACTAATACTACAATACAGCTAATACAGCTAAATAGCTATTCATTCTTATAAAAATCTAGAGATATTTTCACACTCTCAGTTTCAGTAATATTTTCACATGCTGACATAGAATTCTGCTGTGCTACATTTTTTGTTTGTTTGTTTGTTTCACCTTTGTTACTACTCATTGTTTTGCAATTTTACACACTTTAGCTAAACATTTTATAGGCTCACATATTACTTACTGAGGTCCCATTCCCACCGACTTCAACAGAGTTGCTAGAGGTATATTTTCCTTTTTTTTTTTTTTTTTTTTTTTTTTTTTTTTTAACAGTTGATAGGTAAGGTACAGATATGTTATATATGGTAACACATTCAAAATGGTAAATTATGTTCTGTCAGGAAAGTGAGGAATAATTCATGTTATTATCTGACTGTATATAGACAGGATTTGATCTCCCCCTAAGGGATCCAGCATTGTTTAACTTGGAGAAAAGAAGTCTCAGGGGAGACCTTATTATACATTACAATTATCTTATAGGAGCTTGTGGGGAGGTGGGGATCAATCTCTTCTTTCAAACACCAAGTGATAAGATGAGGGGAAATAGCCTCAAGTTGTGCCAGGAGAGGTTTAGTTTGGATATTATTGAAAGTTTATTTACTAAAAGGGTTGTGCACCATTGGAATAAGCTGCCAAGGGGAACAGTTGAGTCACCATCCCTGGAGGTCTTCAAGAGACATGTAGATGTGGAGACATAGCAGCATGATTTAGTGGTAGACTTGGCAGTATTAGGTTTAAGGTTGGACTAGATGTCCTTAGAAGTATTTTCCAACGTGAGTAGTTCTATGATACTCTTAAAAGTATTACTCTCACTGTTAAGAATGGCTGGAGTGACACTGGTAAGGTCATATAACTAATTGGGAAAAAAATTAGGCACAAGTGCCCTTGCACTTTAAAAATCTTTATTATTTTAAATAAACTGTTTTGAAATTAGATTAAATTTGTTATAATACAAACTGTTCTAATATTATACAAGGGAAGAACGTGTGTCTTGTAGCATACTCATTCTACTCAGAGAGTAAAGTGAAACACTAATAAGAACTGTGGTGTCGAATCCTGGTTTTATCTGTACTGGGAAATGTGGGTTGGCACACAGTAGAAACCAGGTGACTGTGTCACTGAGATTGCCTGCCACCATTGCTGAGGCTTTTGAGAGGACCATGCTTCCACAGAAAGAGTATGGTACAACCTTTTAACGGTAACTGAGTAGTGACTCACCTACTGTTAGCCTGGTTACACCAAAAACATCTTCTCCATGTTAAAGGCAAAGTTTTGGCATATAGGAAACTTTTAATGGTTTTCTATTGTTTTCTTAATCCTTTCAGTTGTCAATCCCAAAGTTAGAGCTGTTGGATCCATTAACATGTGAAACAGCTTTTCTAGCACCCGTTGGTGAGCAAAAGGAACTAATTCAAAATTTGTTAGATATGTTGCTTTGGGCACTTCTTAAAAAATGTCACGTTTCAAGATTAGGGTTTATATAAATGCATCTTCAGAAAGAAGTAAAATAAATTATATATATATATATATATATATATATATATATTTCAGTATCATAGATGCTGTTATTTTGTATTGCTATATTTTAATTTCAATTTTATTTTAGTTGAAATCAATGCTGGAAATATACTTCCTATTAAAAGTTAAAGTTCCTTTCCAAATTTTTTTGCCTGCAGTCTACAGTGATTGCACTCCCCAGACAGTTTAAAACAAAACAAAACAAACCATAACAAAATAAAAACACTGTTTGTGTTTTTTTTTTTTTTTTCTTCCATAAAAAAGTATAGAATTATTACATATGGTACAAATCACAGATTTCATTAAAGGGATATAGTGTGTGTAAATATGGTGTAAAATTGTGAAGTGTGCTTACAGGGTTTTTATTTCTTTATTTTGTGTTCTTGTTTTCATTGTTTTTTGGGGGAGATCCCCACTGTTTATACTGAAACTAATGAGATACTCTGAAAGCAGTGTACTGAGAGCATGTTTGTACCATAGCCAAAGATGGTGTTTCAATGCTAGATTGGTATCATTGTCAGTGCAGTTGTGTGGAGCTTAGCTTGTGTGAATGTTATTCACAGACCCTTAGACAAATACACAGCTTGGACTGAACTCTGAGTTCGACTACTTGGTTATAGATGTCAGCTATCTTGACAAAAGTCTCATCATACAGTACAGATTCACTTAAATATATGTCCAAAGGATATTAAGTGTAGGAATTAAAAAAATAAAATAAAAAAATATCAGAGACCAGACAATATAGAGAGTTTATTTCTTCTGTTGGCTATAGCAATAGGAATATTTTCACAGACTGGTGAAGACATTCTCTACACTTTCAAAAATCCCTTCAAAAATGCATAGCCTAGAAAGTGGAAACAGTTTTTTATTTTTATTTATTTTATTATTTTTTTTTTTGTATTTATAAGGCTGTCCTTATTTTTGTGTGAAATTTTATATTGATCATATATTCATCAATTTGACTTTTAATACTAAATTGCATCTTTCTCTAGAATAATAATAGTAAAGAGTTTAGATTCCATATTAAGATGTGAATGCATGGAGTTCCTTTTTTTTTTTTTTTTTTTTTTTTTTCTGAATTCAGCAATTGAATTTCTCACTTGCATTATCTTATCACTTCAAACAAATATATTGATATCATATGTAAGTTTCTGAGAGGCATGTGTGAGAGCGTGTTTGGGGAAGTAAATGGGGTCTCAAAACAAAAGCAGAAAGAGATAAATTGTTAGTGCACAAATTAATATATATATATATTTCAACAGTCAGCATCAAGACTGTGAAATAAATTGCTTTTGAATACTTTTGTAATAGATGTCAGCCATCTTACTTATCACTGAACAAGCCACATTTGAACTAAGCAGCTCAGAATCACATTGAGGGATGTGGTTGCTGATTGAACACAGGTGTAATGGTTGATATACTGTCACACGGTCTGACGTTAACCTAAGATCTTTGTTGAAATACTTATTACTGATGGCATGAAATGTAATTGCTAATTTTCTGCCTGAATGGTTACATATTTTCTCCAGATCTTAAGAGTTATTCATCCCCTTTCCACTGCCCATTTCTCAGAGTTTAAGGCAGATGTGTCATTGGTCCACAGACCAGTAATTGAACCTGTCACTTACAATCTACTGACTTCATTCCTCAGAAATGTATCCACTGCTCCATTCACCTTCGTGCTTATTTTTCTCTAGGTATCAAATGTCTAACTTAAAACTACACTAACAGATATTCGTTGTTTACCTTAGAGCTATCTGGTCAGAGAGCAAAATATTCAGGAGCAACCGGAGTGGATTACTAGTTTGCATTCACTGTAGAGCTCTTGTTCAAAACAAGCTGTCTATTACTAAGCTAATTTTAATAAATGAACCAATCTAGTTGCAGGAGTTAAAGTAAAACTGGATAGTAGAAAAGTAAATGGCTATACAAGATTTGGACCTATTGATTATTATTATTATTATTATTATTATTATTATTCCAAATATTCTCCAAATAATCTGGATGGCATTAATGATTTTTACTGAATGGTTAGCTACAGTCAAATCTCTTTGGTGATCAGTGCTCCAAAAAGGAATGAATACAAAATATAGGTCTGTCTGCAGAAACTTATAAAATGCTATAAAATAATCAGCATCACAACACAAATTAATCTTAAAGTGAGTCCTTACTTCAGTAACAATAACTAGATAAGCGTTTTCAGGTCACATTCTGTAGAAATATACACAGATGAGTAACTTAGTAAATGAGCATGTAATGATATTCACAATCAAGACCAAATAAATGAAAGAGCAGAATTCAGTAGTAAAATATTATTCAAGCAGAAATCAAGTTGGTTTTCTAAGTGAAAGCTTTCTGAAAGGCACATGAAATGATCAACTGAAGGTCTATTTTTAATTAATTGATTAATCTTTATTAACAAGTAGACACAGTTAATATCTACACACTATGGACAGACTGAAATTCAGAACACTACTGCATGCAGTGTCCAAAAAGTTATTTTTGAAGTACTACATTTGGAAACGGTTTAATTGCCCCTTCACAAATAAATATTTGGTCCTGTCAATGGCATTCTAGCTCTTGACTATAAGGGTTATTTGGTAGTGGAGGCAGGATGTGAAACAAGTCATCTTCCACTTCAAGCATCATGAACAGCTGTTCTTATTCTCATCATTATTTTCTCATTCAGACAGATAAATATTGGGAGCTAACAGTACAGTACCTCACATAGTTACACTCTATTCAGTACTTTTTTTCTCACCAATATTTTTTTTTTGCAACATGATCCAGAATTAAAAATATTTAATTTCTTCTCACAGTTATATATATATATACATCTATATCATATATATATATATATACACATAGTTGTATAACTATGTATGAGTGTAACTATGTGAGGTATTGTATATATACGCATATATATACTGTATATATATACATATATATATATACATATATATATACACATATATATATACATATGTGTGAAATGTGTTTATTTGATTCGTGTCAGTATGGAACAATGCTAGGGCCGCATGATGAAATATAAGCTCGTATTTAAGAAAAACAGAGTGATTAGTGTACATAGTTCTTGTATCATGCAAAGGAACGATCCAGCAATTTGTGTAAATAGAGGGTTTGAAGGGCAAACATTGAGACTCTAGTCTGGGAGATAAGAGGACCAAGGAGTTTTTTTTAGGAAACTGCAGACTTTTGCATGGGACGCTGCACAAGCCTCTGATAAACAGCAAAGAGATCCACCAAATAAGGAGAAAGGGGGAGTTGAAGGACGACCGAAGGACAAAGCCTGGGAGGAAGACTACGAGCCTTCAGCACAAGAGACCCCCAGAAAGACCACCAGAGACTGCTACGCATGCGTCCAGAGAGGGTTTGGATTCCAGGAACTAATTGTAATAACCCCGCCTTTTCTAGGAATAGTGATGAATATGTATTAGTCTAGGAGCATAAAAATCAGACACCTGATGTAACAGGTGTGCGTCCTGGCAGAGCAGAGACTCCCGGTGCACCCAGCGCTGTTTGCTTGCCTCTATTCGCTTAATAAATCACAAAAATCCTATCTGGGACTTAATCATTTATCACATATGTGTATATATATGTATAATGACCTAGGATAATGTTAGCTCTTATGTACAGTTTTGACCACACTGATCAACTGTTATTCATCAAGATGTTCTTTTTCATATATGTGAACTAATTTAGGAACACAAATTTGGGAAGAAATAGGAATATGAAATGTAATATGAAAAGTTTTTAAGACACAGAAGTGTCTTATTGGTGTCTAATTTTGTGAGACATCTTTGAAAACAGACACCTCAGAATATGTCAATAAACACAATAACTAAGATTATTTATTATTATTATTATTAATAATAATAATAAATTGCAACATGATGCAATTTATATAATGCAATTTATATGATGCAGTTTATGCAATTTAATAATAATAATAATAATAATAATAATAATAATTGGGGGGAGAGGGGAGTTAGTTGAAATGATTCTAATTAGACCAAATTATTGATACTGCAAATTTTGAAACAAAACAACAACAACAAAAAAAGAGATTGAAACAAATAAACAAACAACAACAGCAAAACCACAAACCAAGCCAAAACAAAACAAATAAAGGAAACTTAAATCTAGCTTATATGTCTCAGTGAAATACTAACTAGCTGCTGGTGCAGAATTGCTCCTATTTCTTTCTCTAGTTAGACGTGTTCTACTGGAGTGAAATATACCTTTCATGAACATTGCACCCTAGGTTTGCATAGAGTTGTATATTTTCTGTTGTGATGTGAGGGGCTATAGTAAACTGGGATGCTTCTCAATGTCACTTATACCTCAGCTATCAGACATTGTTCTCAAAAGGTTATAGCTACTTGTTCTACTGAGAGAGATTTTGCAAAGTAAGGTAAGCATTTTTGAAAAAGTATGTATTGTGAGATTCTTCAGCTTCAGTGAATTGTGCGCATAAAATCTCTTCAAATGTCACAAAACATTGAATTCCTTATTTGTTGGGCTTTTTCTTTCCTTGAAAAATGTAAAGTGTATTAATCACTTTGTAAAACAGCAGTTTCAAAGAAGATTCACAAGGCAGTTTTTGGTTCTGTACATCTCATAGTTAGATCAAACTGAATGCTCTGCCTAGGTATCTTCAGAGCTTTTTAAGATCTTGTGAACCTGCATAAGTGTCAGCCCTGAAGCTTTGTGAGACAATATAATAGTTTTATTTGAATATAATCTTCATAACTCTTTTGCTGCTTTTAGGTTGATATCTCATCAGGAATAGACAGTGCTAATTAAGTAGTCATGTCTTAATGTTAACATCCTTTATTTAACTGGTAATGATCAGATGGAACAGTAGGCTTCAGCTATATTAAATGTCTAATAAGACTTGTACATACATCATTTGTAACATGAAGCAGTATCTAACATTACAAATTATAATTGGAATTAGAATTTAAATTTTTGTTTCTTTAAAAAGATTTTTCTAGGACACTTAAAAATCATCATGATAAAGCAGAAGTTTTGTTTAGAGTCATTGCCCTTGGCTGGAGGAAGAAGATATCAATGATTTGGAGTTATTCTAGGGTTCTGATTAACTTATTACTTTTAACTTATTACTTTTAAGTTATTATAGAAAATTAGCAGATTTTGCATTATTATTATTATTTTTTTTAACTTTATGTAACATGTTTCATTAATTAGTCTTCCACCTTGAATGACTTCAGTTGAAATTCTAGTTTTAAAAGCAGAAATAAACGTATTTTAATGTTAGTGCCTTATACATATTAATCTACATTTTCTCCTCAAAATTCCAAACCAGTATCTCAGTAACTGACAAGACTTACTGAATCAAAAGTCTTACAGTAAAATATGTATTTCAGTCAGGACAGTCAGTCATATTGAGATGTTTGAATAGTATCATACATTCAGAACAAAACTCCTAGTTTTATATCATTACTTATATGAAGACGCATATAATATAAACATATACAAGTGATATTAAAATATGCTAAAACCCAAAAATTATACATTTTAAGTGTACCTTTAAAAGGAAAAAATAAAACAACCACAAAAACAATAAAAAGACAAGTTATATTAGGAAGAATATTTTTGATATTTAAATATATGTATCCATGTATCCATTGAATATTTTTCTAGCAGAAAGGCAGAAGCTACTAAAGTTTGACTAGATAAAATGTTTGAATTTTTTAATTTGAAATTATTCTATTTTATTAAGCATAATGGTAATGTATTAAAATTAGTACTCTATAGGACGTCAGTATTTCTTATTCAGAAGTCTGTTAGTATTTCCAACAAAGGGAAATTTAGCAAACAAATAGTGAGAAGTATCCTTGAAGCTCCAAATAGTACCAGAAATAAAGGAAGAAAGAAACAAAAGAAAGTTTGAGACAGTAAAGAACTTTGGATCCATACCTGTTTCCTAGTAAATGTACCCAGATGTTTTTAATGTATGCATGCAGTTGCTTTACTGTTGTTGGATATGGAATTTTTCCCCCTCCAAAAACACACAGACAATAAACTAATTAATCAAAACAGACCCATAAGGTATGTTTTCACTTTTTTTTTTTTCTTTTTTTTTTTTTTTTTCCTCACTATCGCAGTTTAGTTTCTTCTGTCAGATTTCCCCATCTCCTAATTCAAATATTCCATTCCTTCAGCTCACTGACTGTCTATTATGCAATGAAGAAACACAGGGTTTACAGGGACTATCAACTAGTATTAAAATTGATGTAATACAACAGTACAAAAATACATGATTGTCTGACTTTTAAGAAAACTTCCAGAGATGCACATAAAGGTCTGTTATTTTATTATTTTTGATTTTGGTCTATATATTTTTCCTTTGGAGTTATATATTAAAGATCATTTAAGTCCAACCCCTCTGCCATAGTCTCAGTGGATTATTTTGTGTACAGACATAAAATAGGATTTGCCTGCAGATAAGTGACTTCATGGCAACTAATGACATTGCAGTCAAATAAAGTGTTAGTCTCCTATTTCCTTACATTGGCGGGAATGGTAACCTCTGATTTTGTAATAATTTCTGAGTTCCTGTGACACTAGGAGGAAAATAAATAAATAAATTAAAGTGTAAAATTGTTTGGCCCACCCTAGACCCACAGCTGGCCCACCCCTGGCAAACCAATAAAGTAGTCCTTGTAAAGAAGTGTTGCCTGGACTGGAATTTGGATATTGAGGTGTCCTTTTGAAAAAAAAAACAAACATGAAAATGCATAGTATAGTTAGTCATGAGGAAAACAAGAAACCTTTCTGAGTAGGTACAGAAGATTTGATTGTGTTAGAATTAGCTATCCCAGTCTACTGTAGAAGAAATAACTAAAATAGCTTATGAATTCCAAAGGAATCTGCAAGGATGTTAAGCCCATTTAAACTGTTAAAAGGGAAATTATCTGGGGAAGAAATAATGTCCTTTTTCCATCTTTTTAACTTTTAGATTTCATTACATCTGTTCACAGAAACCTATGTTGATTTACTTTATGGTATGTGCAGATATAAAACAAAACAAACAAACAGAAATCATTTTTTTCCTCATTTACATTCTATCATTTTTCAATTGTTTGCATATTTTTTTCCTCCTGCCTATATACCTTATTTTTTTTCTTATTTTTTTTTTCTGCAACTGTCATTTATCTATACAAAGTATTTGAGAATAATTTCATGCAGACATTAAACAAAATTAAAGATTTCTCATGTCAGTAGAACCCCTATGATTTGCAATAACTTTATTTTCCTTACAGAAGTGTATTTCTTATTTAATAGCAGGACAGTCTACATTTCATCCAGATATTTCAACAGCTGATTTATTTAGAGTCTTTAAATGATGATCTTTAATTCAGTAGATGAAAATTCTATGTCAGTGACTTCTGTAGCAGCTGTATGTTTTCATGTATGAATAATTTAATTGTTTAACGTGCTATAATATATATATGATATCTTCATAAAGAGTTCAGAATAATGTGTATTATTATATGGTTAGAAATCTAGCTTTTTATTTTATTATTATTATTATTTTCTTTTTTTTTGTTGCTTTTTATTTTTCTTCTGTTCTTTCTAAAATATCATTTCTTTGGTAGTCTGTCATAGTGTCTTTTTATTTATTATTTAACCAGCCACAGTTAGACATATATTACAGCTAGTGGATAAGAAAATTAATGTACTGTCATTAAATCTCTTCATTTTCATACACTTCCTAATATATATAAATCCTAGAGATATCAGCAAATATCAAAGATATGCAAAGCTAATTTGTGTTCATGTGTGTCCATTGAAAGGAGACAGTGACAGGCCTGATATCTTTTTTTTTTTTTTTTTTTTTTTTTTTTTTAAATTTTGTTCAGTGGAAATCAAAAAAAATGTATCCTAGATTGATCTGACTTTATTTAGTGCTCAATGGAGTTGAAGAGTTATGTCTGATTTTGGCTGTCATTTGGGTGCCACAAAACTGCATTCTTCTTTATGACTGATGCTTCTCAGCCAGCTCATAAATTCTGAGATACACTAGTGCCCTGTAGTATAGTTCAAGGTGTTGAAGTCTGCATTATATCACAGTAGCTGTAATCCACCTGGAGGATCACTGGACCTTAACGGAGAAGGAAGATATGACACAGGGACCACTGATTCTACCTAGCATTTTGTCAGTAGAGAGAGGCATAGATTGGTTATGATAAACCCAAAATCAAACCTACCATATTGATTTACATTCCTAGTGTACTAACTTCAATTTCTTCCACACTGTTCAAGACAGAGACAGAGATAAACAAACTATTTTGCTAACAGAAAATTAAGGTAGTATTGGAGGAAAAAAAAAAAAAAATCCAGTATTATAATTAAGAGAAAAAAATCATTCCTACACATAATCCTTTTTATTTATTTATTTTTTTTATTTTTTTCCGGCAGAACAGATGACTCAGTGTTTTCTCAGTTATGACAATATTTAGCATGTGATAAGTCAATGACTTGTTGCGTGCTGGATACAGCATTTTTCCTGAGAAATGTCACTTTAACCCTGTCAATCTGAGGGTGGAATTTAGGCCAGTGTATGTTCCACTAGAATAGATTATACAAGCTCTAACAATCAGACCTGTTAATGTACTTCAACAGAGAAGGGTTTCTTTATGCTGACTGCATTTATGTATAAACTACACACCCTGTACCCCCTCCACAGGTAGGTGTGTCAGCTCTGCATAGTTCCTGTCATAAATATCTTGCTGAACCCAATTCAACAAAATGTGGTATATTACATAACAGTTCCTTTACATCAGAGCAGGAGGATGGTGATGAAACACCTGGCATAACGTCTCAGTTTAGCCAGCTCATGCTTATTTGTTCCCAGCTCTTGATTTCTGTCTCTCTTAAGGGGCTTCTGATGCTTGCTAACCTGGAAGATTTTTAATATCTTCAGACAAGTAGTCCTCTTCTGAAGTCTACCTGATAAATTACTAGAACCTTCTGTGGAATTATAAGTCCCCCTAAAAAGTCCCCTTTTGCTTATGAGGCACTGTAGGAATTAATTGGTATTTACTGTTTCTTATAACATCAAAAGTAATTTATTTGACTCTAAAGCTGTGTGTATTCAGCAAACTCTCTTAGAGATCTGATTTGTTTATGAATTTCTGAATATTAGTAGGGAGGAAACATGATTTTTTTTAGGGTGTTAATTTGGGTAATTTCCCCCTATTCCTCCATGTACCATAAGATAGATGTTTTTGCTAATAAAGAATATTGGGTTAATCCTTGGAGCTGCATATAAACACTGTAATGCTTTGACCCATAGACCAACATCTGAGAGAGGGCAAGTGATAAAAAAAAATCATTTAATTATTTTGTTTCTCAATATGTTCTCTGGGACTGACATATAACAAAGGTCATATAAAATGGAAGAGTAGCAGAATGTATTTCTTTGTTAAGCAAAATTTGTTTGATGTAATTATCATCTCAGGGTCTTTCTATACATAACTTACCTAAATAAAGATCCAGATTTAATTGGTAAATAAAATAATTCAATAAATAAATTTAAATAAATTGTTTAAATAATTTGATTAATTAAATTTTAATCAACATATATATTCACACAAGTAATATTTTTTCCAAACAATAGGATATACAATATTTTCCATTGTGGAACTCATTTTAATTTGTTTCAAATTTTGTCTAATTTCTGTTATCAAGTGAAAGAAAGATGGAGATTTTTAAGCTAGAAATTCTAGCCATTGAAAAATAGTCTTGATCAAAGTATGCTCTTTTGTTTTATCAACACTTTTGCTAAACATCCTTTCTAAAAACACTCCCACTAAATGTGCCTTAGAGTTGTAATCTTGAACTGATGCAGATTGGCAGAGGTGCAATTATTTAGTCTTAGATTTTACCTTTACCTACTCTTGCTAGAAATCTAAAAAATAAAATAAAATAAAATAAAATAAAATAAAATAAAATAAAATAAAATAAATAATAAAATAAAATAAAATAAAATAAAATAAAATAAAATAAATAAAGGTATCAATCAAATTTAGTTTTCTTTAGCAAGAAGCTGTTTAGTTTTCTTGGTACTATTTTGAATAAACACATTCCATCCCAAACCACCATTAAATTAAGCAATATGGGCTGATTCCTCCTAACAGAAGTGCTCAAGCAATATGGGCTGATGCCTATTCTGTTAAGAAGTGCTCCTGACACAGGGACATAGTGTCCTTCATGTAGTCAGAAATGAACTCTTTCTTTTGTTCATCCCTCTCCTTAACCTGTCCTCTTGTTAATACAGATATGAAAAATTAGGTGTACTGTTATACAGATTTTTTTTCATGGTAAAGAGAAAAGTACATATAGGTCTAGATGCAACTGGTCCAAGACATATTACTTCCACTGGAGATGTTTCAATATGTAGAAAACTTTAGAAAATGTGATTAGAAGATAGAAAGTTCAGGGACGAGGTTTGAGCCTCAGTTAGAAAGAAACCTATGGATTACTGATGTGTTGATTTCACAAGTTGACAAGCAATGCAGCAGTGCTTAAGTAGTGGAAGATAGAGAAAACAGAAACCAATGAAAAAGGGAGAAGTAGACATATTTGACTGAACTTCATTCAAAATGAACTATTTTTCTTGTCAAGAGATATAAGGTAGCTGCAAGGATAAATTCTTTCTACTATCTGTCCTGTCCTTAGAACCTGAAAACAACAGAAAACACTGAATATGATAGCTAAGTATTAACTAGAGAATTGGTACTCTGGCTCCCTAAGGGCTGTGAAACACTACAGCTTTTAACTTTATATCTTATGTAAAATGAAATAGGAGATAATAATTTCATATCCAGCACATGATGTGTGTGCTTATTGTGGTTTAACTGGGAAACAGATAAGCATCACACAGCTGTTTGCTCATTCCTGCCCCACCACAATGGGATGGGAAAGAGAATTGTGAATATATATATATATATATAAATAAATAAATAAAAATTGTGTGTGGGGAGAACTCATGGGTTGAAATAGAGACAACTTAATATGACATAAAAGGAAAGGAAAATAGTACTACTACTACTGCTGCTACTGCCACTACTACTGCTTCTGCTATGTAAAAAACAATTGAACAAAATGCATAATGCAATTGCTCATCAATCACTAAACAATACCTAGGCAGTCCAGAAACAGGGATCCCTGCAATACTCCCTGGCCAACCCTCCTAGTTTTTATTGTTCAGCATGAAGCCGTATGGTATGGAATATTCCTTATGCCAGTCTGGGTCAGCTGTCCTGGCTGTGTCCCCTCCTTGTGCACTGCCAGCCTCCTTGCTGGCAGAGAAGAACAAGAAGCTGAAAAATCCTTGTCTCTGTGTAAACACTGCTCTGCAAAAATTTAAACATCAGTGTGTTAGTATTATTTCCCTTTTAAATCCAAAACACACCACATTTTCTTCACCCTTTGAAGAAAATCTATCTCAGCCGAAAATGAGAACAGTGATAAAAGTGACTGAGATTATAAGAATTTAAAGAAATAATAATAATAATTAAGAAAAAGAAAAAAAAAAAAAAGGTTAACAAAAGGTTATAGAGAGAGATCACAAAACAGTAAGTAGGAATGAAAAGAGGGAGAGAAAGATCTCTTAAAGAGTCCACATTACTGAAAAAACGGTGGAAGACATAGCCCCATGAGAAAGGTTAAAAAGAGAGGAGAGAAAGATAATTGCCAGAGTTAGTTTTCTCAGCTACACTAATCAGAATGTATTATTTATTTTTATCGTGCCAGTTTTAATTTTTATCATTTTACCAAAATTGTGTCATGTATATGAAATCTTATATGTGCATGTTTGTAATTCTAACTGTTCTTCCTCTTCCTCTTCCATTAATCTACTTAAAATAATTGTTCAAAATGATGATTAAACATAGAGAGAATAGATATTATGTACTATATAGCTAAAGTAGAATTTAGATTGTTCTTGTTAGTTTTTTTTTTTTTTTTTCCATCGCTTAAACACTTCCTTGTCATGACAGTACGTTTGGATATGTATCAACTTTTTCTGCAGGTGCAGTTTTTAAAGCTTGTATCACTATAGCCTGACTGCTTTTATTACCAAAATATCTTGCCTATTTCAATGGTAATGTAAGTATTTTTCGTACTTGCTGAGGTGATTGGCACTGGGGCAGATGTGTTCTGCAGCGGAGCAGGGGATCGGGACAGGCAGGGCTATTTTCCCAGCATCGAGACACTCGAGGCAGCTGAGGGAGCCACCACGACCCGGCAGCCCTTGTGAGGGATGCTGACAAGGCGTAGGCAGAGTCAACAACACCCTCTCCCTGGCCGTTCAAAGGCAGCCCCTAGGGAGCACGAACGACCATGAGCGCGGCAAACAGGATGGGCAAACAGGGCGGGGCACGTCAGAAGGGCAGGGCATGGTAGTTCACGCAGGCAGGGTGAGCAGGGAGGGCTCCTCAGCCCTCCTTTGCTGTGGTCCTTCCCTTCAGTACTTCTAACCTGCTCGCAAGAAACCTGGCCATGGTATCAACCAGGCAGAAAGCCATGGCCTCTGCATCTCTCACAACCTCTCCAGCCATGGTCACCAATGTGGTTACTCAGATGGAGGGCTTGGGGAAACATGTGGCCATCCAGGTCTTGGGCTGCAGGGTGTGCCCAAGTCTGCTGTCGGTATCCGACAGCAGCAGCAAGGGGTATGCCTGTGGGAGGTGTGCCCGGATTCAAGAGCTGCTCAGCCAGGTAGCGGAGCTTCACAGAATCACAGAATTTCTAGGTTGGAAGAGACCTCAAGATCATCAAGTCCAACCTCTGACCTAACACTAACAGTCCCCACTAAACCATATCCCTAAGCTCTACATCTAAACATCTTTTAAAGACCTCCAGGGATGGTGACTGAACCACTTCCCTGGGCAGCCCATTCCAATGTCTAACAACCCTTTCCATAAAGAAGTTCTTCCTAAGATCCAACCTAAAACTCCCCTGGTGCAAAACTCCCCTGGCACCTCCTCTCCTTTGGGAGGAGGTGACCAGGCTGAGGAGCATCAGGGAGTCAGAGAGGGAAATTGACTGGTGGAGGTGTTCTCTATCCTCTCTGAGACAGACTCACGAGCCTGACACAGCACAAGTGTCTCCTGCTACGCAGAAGACAAAAGTTCCCTCTTCTTGCCAGGCAGCAGGAGAGGACCTAAGCCAAGGGGGGCAGGTTCCTGTTCGAGGTAGTAGGCGAGTCCTGTCCCTGCCCACCTCTCCTTCCCATCTACCCCTATATAACAGGTACAAGGGTCTAGAACACGACAGTCTGAACAACGAAGTAGATGAAACCCCGTCCCAGCTGGAGAGGGTGCCTAAGGCAAGGCAACCTACCCCCTGCATTGCTACATCATCTGTCAAAAAGGAAAGAAGGGTTATTGTCATGGGGCACTCCCTTCTGAAACGGACAGAGAGCCCGATATGCCGACTGGACCCAACCCACAGGGATGTCTGTTGCCTCCCTGAGGCTCGGGTGAGAGACTTTGCTAAGAAAGTCAAGCACCTGGTACAGCCTACTGACTACTACCTGCTACTGGTCTTTCAGACTGGTAATGACGAGGTAACAACGAGAAGTCCAAGAGCTATCAAAAGGGACCTTAGGGCTTTGGGGTGACTACTTAAAGGATCGGGGGCACAGGTTATGTTTGCCTCTGTCCTTCCGATAAGGGGGCTCTATGCTGACAGGTGGGCTCATTACATTAACATGTGGCTTCAGGACTGGTGTGACCGACAGAACTTTGGGTTCTTCCATCACGGGAAGGTCTACATGACACCAGGCCTTCTGGCACCAGATGGGACGCGCCTCTCTCAGAGAGGGGTGAGGATTTTTGGTCAGGAGATGGCAGGGCTGATAGATAGGGCTTTAAACTAGAGTTGAAGGGGGAAGGGGATAATACCAGGCATGCCGGTGATGAGCTAATGGATGGTGTGCTAGAATCAGAGGGACTGTGGGCCAGTGAGGACCTTCGGTCGGCTCCACAAGATGCTGTATGTAGGGAGGCTCATCTGAAGTGCTTCTACACAAACGCACGCAGTATGAGGAATAAAATGGATGAGCTAGAAGTCTTGGCCCAGTCCCACAGCTATGACATCATCAGCATAAGTGAAACCTAGTGGGATGAGTCCTGTGGCTGGTGTGCTGAAATAGATGGTTACAGGCTCTTCAGGAGGGACAGGCAGGGTAGGCGAGGTGGCAGGGTGGCGATGTATGTGAAGCATGGGCTGGACTGTGTGGAACTTCAGGTTGGCGATGGCAAAGCTGTGAGCCTCTGCGTAAGGATTAAGGGACGAACAAATAAAAGGGATGTTGTTGTGGGAGTCTATTACAGACCACCTGGCCAGGGTGATAATGCTGATGAATTATTCTTTGCAGAACTGAGAGATGCCTTGAGATCAACTCCCCTTGTCCTTATGGGGGACTTCAACCAGCCAGACGTAGACTGGGATCACCACACTACTGACACGAGCAAGTCCAGGAGGTTCATAAAGCACCTCGATGATAACTTCCTGGTGCAGGTGCTAAGGGAGCCAACTAGGAACGGTGCCCTCTTAGATCTGTTGCTGGAGAACAGAGAGAGTCTTGTGGGAGATGTGGCAATTGGCAGCCTTCTCAGTCATAGTGACCATGAAGTGGTTGAATTTAGAATTTATGGTGACAGAAGGAAAACTGCCACCAAAATTTCAGCCCTCGATATGGGGAGAGCGGACTTCAGGCTGCTCAGGGAACTAGTCAGCAAGGACCCCTGGGAAACTACATTTGAAGGCATGGGTGTCCATCAGTGCTGGTCAGTCTTTAAGCACTGCCTCCTAAAAGCACAAGATTGGGCAATTCCAAAATATCAGAAGTCAGGTAGGCGGGGCAGCAGGCCGTCCTGGCTGACCAGGGATCTTCTACTGGAGCTTAGGAAAAAAAAAAAAAAGTGTACAGCTGCTGGAAGGAAGGTTGGATGACGAGGAAGGAATACAGGGATGCTGTTTGTGTTTGTAGGGAGAAAATTAGTGTGGCCAAAGCCCAGCTAGAGTTGAAGCTGGCCATGTCTGTGGGAGACAATAAAAAAGAATTTTTCAGATAAGTGAACAGAAAAAGGAGAACCAAAGAAAACATAGGTCCGCTGCTTGATGGGGAAGGCCAACTCACAGACAATGATGTAGGCAAAGCAAACATTTAATGCCTTCTTTGCTTCTGTCTTCAACGCTGATGATGGGCTTTGGGACCCTGCGTGCCCTGTGCTGGAGGACCTTGATGGTGGGACTAACAAACTCCCAACTGACCCTGAACATGTGTGGGATTTGCTGTTCCACCTGGATCCATACAAGTCCATGGGTCTGGATGGGATTCATCCCAGGGTGCTTAAAGAGCTGACTGATGTCATCACAGGACCTCTCTCAATTATTTTTCAATTATCTTGGGAATATGGAGAGGTCCCAGTAGACTAGAAGCTGGCAAATGTTGTGCCAATTTTCAAGAAGGGTAAGAAATAAGACCTAGGCAACTACAGGCCTGTCAGTCTCATGTCAGTGCCTGGTAAAATTATGGAGAAGATGACTCTTGAGGCTATTGAAGTGTACCTGGGGGACAATGGAGTCATTGGTCCCAGACAACATGGGTTCGTGAGAGGTAGGTAGGTCCTGCCTAACAAATTTTATTCCCTTTTCTGATAAGATCACCTGTCTAGTCGACCAAGGGAAACCAGCTGATGTGATCTTTTTGGACTTCAGCAAGGCTTTTGAGACAGTTTCCCATAGGATCCTACTGGAAAAAATGTCCAGCATACAGCTTAACAAAAGCATCATACGATGGGTGAGCAATTGGCTGACGGGCAGGGCTCAAAGGGTTGTGGTAAATGGGGCCAAATCAGGCTGGCAGAAGGTCTCTAGTGGGGTCCCTCAAGGCTCCATTGGAGGGGCAGTCCTCTTCAATGCCTTTATAAATGATTTGGATGTAGGACTAGAAGGTATTTTGAGCAAATTTGCCGACAACACCAAACTCGGAGGTGTTGTAGACTCGGACGAGGGTGGAAAGGCCTTGCAGAGAGATCTATACAGGTTGGAGAACTAGGTGATCACCAACTGCATGAAGTTTAACAAAAGCAAGTGACGAGTCCTGCACATGGGACGAGGCAACCCTGGCCATACATACAGACTGAGCAACGAGACGCTGGAGTGCAGCCCTGCAGAGAGGGATCTGGGTGTCGTGGTTGGCAGCAAGTTGAATATGAGCCAGCAGTGTGCCCTGGCAGCCAGGAAGGCCAACTGTATCCTAGGGTGCATCAAACACGACATCGCTAGTAGAGCAAGTGAAGTGATTGTCCCACTCTACTCTGCGCTGATGTGACCTCACCTTGAGTACTGTATGCAGTTCTGGGCACCACAGTAACAAAAGGACATTCAGCTGTTGGAGAGTGTCCAGAGGAGGGCGACGAAGATGGTGAAGGGCCTGGAGTGGATGACGTATGAAGAGCGTCTGAGGTCACTGGGTCTGTTCAGCCTGGAGAAGAGGAGGCTGAGGGGGTACCTCATTGTGGTCTACAACGTCCTCACAAGGGGGAGTGGAGAGGCGGGTGACCTATTCTCCATAAACACCAGTGATAGGACCCACGGGAACAGGGTGAAGCTGAGGCAGGGGAAGTTCAGACTAGATATCAGGAGGAGATTTTTCACTGAGAGGGTGGTTGCACACTGGAACAGGCTCCCCGGTGAAGTAGTCACTGCATCAAGCCTGTATGAATTTAAGAAACGTTTGGACTGTGCACTTAGTCACATGGTCTAAACTTTTGGGTAGACCTGTGCAGTGCAAGGAGTTGGACTTGATGATCCTTATGGGTCCCTTCCAACTTGAAATATTCTATGATTCTATGATTCTATTTTAGACTTGTGACTGTCATCAGGGAAAGGAAATTTCCTTTGTCAAAACTCTTTCTTCAAATGTGTTTTCTCTTGCTATCTGTAAGAGAAGACTATTCACCTACACTACTGGAATACACTAACAATAACAATAATAATAATAATAATAGTAATAATAAGCTTTACTTTTCTCCAATATCTGTAATGTACATTACAGCAGAAGATAACAGACTCTATGCCCAAAAGAAGACAGAAAAAGTTTACTGTGTTTTAAATTAAAGTAGACTTTCAAAAATCTACATCTGTTCAGGCTCATTCCTTGTTATCTGTGTACATTTATCTTGTTTTTCTCAGTTCCAATAACTTCAATTACTCTATTAATTCTAATTAGGTAATTGTAACACTTACCAATCTGTAAACCCAAATTATTTGTGGAGAGAGCTGACATCAAATGTTATCAATACAAATCCAAAACCACAGCAGTGATTGCTTTTTGTGGAAAGAAATCATGTCTAAAACTCATCCTAACAACTGAGACTGTAACAACAATGGTTGCACCACAAATAAATAAATAAATAATGAAAATAAAATTAAAAAATCAGTTGTTCTGGAAGCCTTAGGTGTTTTTCAGCTCTGCCCTAAACAATTATTTATCGCTGAAATTTATATTTGTATTTAATATTCTGATATTTGTAGTCATAACTTAAAATAAATTGTTTTTTTCAGTTCATAAAAAGATGTTATATGAAAGGGTAGATTTTATTCTTTTTTTTTTTTGTATACTAACAGTTTTGATTTTCATTCCATAATTTTCAAAGTAGTTCAAAGAGGTAATATGGAAACCCAGACGAAGAAAAGGAGCTGAATAAATAAATAAATAAATAAACAAATTAAGTGATAGAGTTTATTGGGTTTGTTAAAATAATTACAGGATGTTTTTTATGCTTACTGGGGATGAGGGAATGCACCAAGCAGAGGATAAGCAAATGAAGGCTCTAAACAGGAAAAGTAACTTGTCTGGAGAAAGTAATGACTGAGTAAATTACTTCAGGTGTTCATATGTTCATATGGCTAGTATCCAAAGTTGTTTATTTCCGTAGTAAGTGTTATGCACCCATCCAGGATTTCTCTTCAAAAATATAATATATACTTTTCATCCTTTTACTTCCAAGAATAATTTCCAGAACTCACAGGCAACTTTACACAAAAATAAGCATTTCAAATCAATCAATCAATCAATCAATCAATAAAATCTGTCCAGCTGAGTATAGACTGAAAATACATTCATGATTAACAAAAGACTATTAGCTAGCTGTACAGAAATGGAAATTGAATAGAAATTGAAAGTGTTAGAGACATTGAATAGACTATGAACAAGTAAAGAGGTTTTTATTCATTACTACATTAATTTTCAAAAACAACAACATATTAAGAAAAAGAAATTGGATAATATCTTTAATAAAGGCAAACTTACAATAGGCTATGAAACATAGATTTCCATTAGGTACTCAAGAAGAGTATAGTATTCAATTGAAGCTGTAGAAGTGAAAACAAAGCAGTGAGTATTCACATTTACTAATGTAATGTTCATCATTATTTATCCAAGAAGCTTTTAGGAGAGGGAGGGGTAACTTTGATGAATCACAATATCACTATGTTATGAGAGGCTGATTTGAGGGGATTGAATGCAGACTTGAGAACTCATCTTTACCAGAGGTAAGAACACCATGAAGTAGCACCATTGCTTTTGGAACTGAGTTCTGAACTAATTTCTGCAATTTAATGTGAAAAATGAACCTATCAAAAGGTAAATAATAATAATAATAATAATAATAATAATAAAATCCTGTTATGCTTAGGAACTTAAATGCTTATTTGAAAAGATGCTGACAGTTGAATACTTCTTCCTGCCACTTTCTGATATTTTCACCACGTAGAACTCCCCACCACTGCCCCCCCCCCCAAAAAAAAAATCACACAAAAACAAACAAACAAACAAACAAAAAACACCCTTTCTGCAAACTTTCAGGTGAGTTATACCCACTGTGAATTTGCCTTTACAACATTCTGTTTAGTACTTGCTTGGTAGTTTGCATGAATATGAAACTCCCCTACATCTTACATACACTCATGATTTTGTAAAAAACTAATGAACCAACCAAACAAAAATACCACTGTGCTTTCTTTGTTAACTTTTCTCTCCAGATTAAACATATTCAGACTGAATACAAAATACAGTGGCTGAAGTGGAAGAGAGAATTTTCTAACTGGCAGTCTAACATGCCCATCCTGGAATACTTCTCCTTTTAATGGGTGAGTAGGTCATGCCTTACCCACAACCAAACAGTCCTTGTGGTCTGAGAGAATTTCATTCCACACTCCAGAAAATTTTCACAGCACTGACCAGTTACTATCCTAGGTAATGTCAGGGCAATCCCAAGACAAAGAGACAAAGACGTAATTATTGAGTCTTGAAGAGGCTGTGATCTGTCTGCTGGTCTGCTTTTTTGGCTTTCGTGAAGAAAAAAAAAAAAAAAAAAAAAAAAAAAAAAAAAAAAAAAAAGGGCAGCCATAGACTAAAACATTATAAATTACTGTTTCCTTTGAAAAGAAACAGTTGTAGAGACACAAAGGCATCATACCTGTTTGAAAAGAAAGTCTGATTCTTGTCCAAATCACTATTTATTACTATTATTTTTAGCCACTGCTTCACTTGAAAATATAACTCCTGTGCAGAAAGTATAGTATTTTCAAGCTTAGCACCATAGTAAAATTTTTGTAATTTTTGGATAAACATGTTTCCAGGTTCCATAATTATGAAAGGTATGATTAAATGATTTTAGAGGTCTTTTCCAACTGGGATGATTCTATGATTCTATGGAAACTGGAACGACCTTCTTAGGCTACTGACATATATTGACTTCAAAGTTTTAGCACAAAATGATAAGAAGGCATTAAGATTTACTCAGGATAAATGGTGTAGTTCTAAGTTGTCAGGGTTTCAATAGCTTTCAGTTGTATACAATAATAGAATATAGAAATTTTGTTTTCTTCTTTTTTTTTTAACAAATAATTACATATTCTATGAATATGAAGTAACATACAATGAACTATTCTGCTACAAAATTAAACTAAGTATCATGAATTTGTCATTCTATATTTTCATCCATCTTTATCTGAACTGATAGGCAGTTTTCATGTTTCAAAAACGTTCTGGTAAAAAGTAGCATTCTGCTCATCTTCCAGCATCTGAATACTTTTCCAAGGAACTACAATTTTTATAAGTGTACACCTTCACACAGGTAAAAAGCTGTTTAAGTTTAGACCCTAAAACCTTCAACACCACCATATAATGAAAGGAAATGAAAGTGTTTGAATTTTTGCTCTTCAGAAGCAGAAGCCTTATAAGAGATGCCAACAAAACACAAACTCTTCTTCAGTAAAGCTAATAATTTACCTTCATTTAGAAAAGTAAGAAAGACAGAACATCACACAAAAACTTATGTTTGAATAATTTAAATTTAGAACATCGCCTCAGACCTGTTTTAAAGTTAAATATCTACTTCTTCTACATGAAAGTCTTAATTGTTCGGAGGTAATGGTGAAAGAAAACTGAAAGGATATAGAGTAGTTTTTGAAGTAATTCCTTAAGAAGGACAAAACTAACTTCAGTATACATAGCAAACATCTCCCTTCAAAATATCATTGTACAGCTCAGGCTGTGTAGCAAGTATACTTCTGCAAGAACAGAAAAGAAAATGACACAAGCTTAAACATAGGTTTTATGATTTTTTATTGGAGAGTGTATGTTTCCTTTAAGTGCTATGGCTGAAAAGTGTTTCCTCTGAAATGAGAATGTTTCAGAGAAGTGAGGGACCTTGACAAGCTGGAAGGTTGGGCTAGGAGGGAGCTCATGAAGTTCAACAAGTGCAGGGTCCTGCACCTACTGAGGAATAACCTCAAGCACCAGTTCAGGATGGAGGCTGACCTGCTGGAGAGCAGCTCTACAGAGAGGGACCTGAGAGTCCTGGTGGACAGCAGGCTGACCATGAATCAACAAATTGCACTTGGGGCCAAGAATGCCAATGGTATCCTGCAGTGCATTCGGAAGATTTTTGCCAGCAGGTCAAGGGAGGTGATCTTCCCCCTCTACTCAGCCCTGGTGAGGCCATATCTTCAGTCGTGTGTCCAGTTCTGGGCTCCCCAGTACAAGAGGGACATGGAACTACTAGGGTGAGTCCAAAGGAGGTCTACAAAGATGATCAAAAGACTGGAGGACCTGTCATATGAAGACAGGCTGAGATAAAGGGGCCTGTTTCACCTGAAAAAGAGAAGACTGAGGGGAGGCCTCTTGAATGTGTATAAATATCTGAGGGGAAGGTGTTGAGAGGATGGAGCCCTCTCATTTCAGCTGTGCCCAGTGACAGCACAAGAAGCAACAGGCACAAACTGAAGCACAGGAAGTTCTATCTGAATATGAGAGTGTATTTCTTTACTGTGAGAGCTCTGGAACAGGTTGTCCAGAGAGGTTGTGGAGTCTTCTCTGGGGTTATTCAAAACCCACCTGGATGCCATCCTGCGCAATGTGTTCTAGGTGATACTGCTCAGCAGAGAGGTTGGGCTAGATGACCTTCAGAGGACCCTTCTAACCTTGGTCTTTCTGTGATTCTGTAATTATCTACATGTCTCTTTGAGAAACTCTTACTCACAGTTGTTGTTGTTGTTGTTATTTTGTTTTGTTTTGTTGTTATTGAAGAAAACATTGAACTGTTAAAGTACATGTCACTTTGGCATAAAGAGCATGCAGTGAGGATACAAGAACAATAGTTTTCAAAATACAATCCAATCCCATCTGGTTATGTGAGATAGTTTAAAGATTTCATTAAACCTTCATTAGCATTATGACAACTGCCTGAAAATATTTTCAGTCAGCAGTCTACCTGGAAAACATTATCTTTATCAAAGCATTTAAAGTAACTATATTCCGTAGTTTCTGCAACAACCCACAGCAATCACAGTTTCATTCTTCTCCACATGAATTATTTCCTCCATAAAACATAAAACTCTTCACTACCATGATATTTTATTTTAAATTTTTAGGTAACTCCTGTAACTTTTTTTTTTTTTTTTTTTAATCTGGTGTTAATTGGTTTTGTTTGGATGTACTCCAGCAGATCAAGTGTCTGACTCCAGATCTAAAACAAGTAAAACACTTGGACATCACAGTGGAAATAAGAACATTTAACTCTGAAGAAAAAAAAAAAAAAAAAAAAAAAAAAAAAGAGAGAGAGAATAGTTTCATGTGTCAAGTCTTTGGACATTTCTGAAATGCAAAGGATGAATTTTCAAGCCACATGACTTGAATATTTTCTTGTCATTTTTGTTTGCAAACCAAACTATATTATTTCCACTCTTCTAGTTCTATATTTCCATGCTCATTTAGTAGTTTTTTTCTTTCAAATTGTTTCCTCAATCACTCAGCTAGTGTATTTTCCTTCAAATTACTTCCTTAGTCATGTAGTAAGAAATCAATGACACTAGACAGTCCAAGTGAAAAACAGGTAAAAATTATTTTGCTAATTGTAATTCAAAATGGAAGTTTAACTCTTATCAGGAATAAATGGTTGTTAGAATATTGATCAATCCCATGGAAGGTCAGCTAGTAGCAAATGTACATTTGAGGCTTGAGCTATAATCAAATATTTGGTTAGAACAGGTAAATGTCCAGTTTTAAAGTTTGCATTTGTTTGTTCCGTAATGGTAAATTCCTGCAAGTCAGTTTTCCCATAAACCTTAAACAATTATAAGTTACTTAAACATCTGTCATGGAGGAAATAAAAAGAGGACTTTTTAATTTTAGGTTATTTTTGTTGTGGCTGACATTTCATATTAGCTTCATTCTGTGCTTTAATCTGAAAAATAATAAACTCTGAAAACCTGTCATTTAGCTTGTAGAGGAGAATGTTCCTTTCCCAGTCCTACTGTCTAATATTTCATGGATAAATTGTGAATGTTCAGTCCATTCATGTCCCACTGGAACAAATATATTGGATTTGAACAAAAGTGAAAGTGTAAATGTGCTTAAGGAGAGAAAAAAATAAAATAAAATAAAAATATATAGGCATCTGCAGGTAGGGGTTAGTTTCTCCCCTGAGGTTACAAGAAAGTTGCCATTGTCTTAACTCTGCAGATGCTCAAGGGCCTGGGATTGTTTTTAAATGGATTATTAGTCCAATTTACCATATCGATGGGGCAAATCCAAAACACACATTTGTTTTCTTTGGCTGACATCTGTGGCAATTTTGCACACAAAATGAATATATAACATACCTTTTAGACTTTCACTCCCCAGTAGGTATTAGGATCTGATATGCTACTTCTCATTTTAATGGAAATGTTGTATGTGGAAGAAATAGAAAACATCACTCTGAAGTTTTACAGATTCGTTTCTAGTAGTCCTTGTAGATGTGCAAAAGATTTTTTTTTTTTTTTTCAATAGAAAAAACACTAGTATTTTCAATTAGAACAATGAGTGAACCTTCTCAGTAATGAACCTAATCAGTGATTTTAATAGGCATATTTATTAGTCATGGTCCACTATAAGTAAAATATTTTTTCATTTTTATTTTTATATTATATAAACTCATATAAAAGGATATGTTATCTTTAAATTATACAGATTAAATGAAGGAAAAATGTAAGATGTTATACAAATGTATAACCATAAAAGAACATGCAATATACTTGCTTTTTTCCTAGTTGATAGAGTAGCATACTATATGCAGATTTAAAACATTCTAGTATATATCATTTTTTTTTATCACATGTATTATTATTCATAGAAAACAAGCAACAATGAAAGAAGAAATACTGATTTTTTGAAAGATTTATATCTGCATTTTTTAATATCTTGGTTCTTAATGGTAGTATTTAATACAGTTAAAAATCCTAAAAGTCCTGTTACAGAGTTGACATAATAAATTCATGAGTTTGTGTAGTATCATTACATTGATATCTTGTTGGATTTTGTAATACAGCTGTAATTCACAAATGGTTCATGGCATAATTTTTATCTATCCTAACAGGACAATCGGATGATTTGATGTATATTTACATGCTGGAGAAACAGATACAATGAGCAAGTCACTATTTTTTTCCGTTGCTCAGTGCAAATTATCCACAGGAGTAGAAAGAACCACAGTTCCTCATATGGCAATTTGATCTCTGTTGTTTTCATACAAGTATATTGTTTTTATTAATCCAATCAGAATTACGATATTTTTTTCTCTCAGTTATCATTAATCATTAGTTTATTCTTTGACCCTTCCACCACCTACTACAAAGTTGTTTTAGTGTGAAAAGATAATAAATATTACAAAAGACCAAAATGAATCAGCAGCAACCTGGAACAGGTTAATTTAAAATCTTAAGTGAAAGGAAAATAACATCACAAATGTTCAAGGCTATACGAAATGTAAACTGGGATCTGTTGTAGGAATTCAAACATCTTTTAAAGGGCAAGATACTTCCAATAGACAAATTGACTTAAGTTAATTTCAACTTTTTTGAGATACTAATTCAAATTTTGAAACTCAAAAAAAAAAAAAAAAAGTTGAGTAAAGGAAAATTCTATTTCCAACCTTAAGTCTGAAAAAGTATAGTGCTTTTCTTAAAAAAAAAAAAAAAAATGTATAAATGATAAATGTACATTTAAGTAAATCATGGCTTAATTAGTTATATTACAGAAAAAATAAAACATTATTTAAAAGTGTTTGTTTGTTTGTTTAAGAACACTATTATTTTCCTAATTTTGTTTGCAGTTGGAACAATCTACATTTTTTTTTTTTTCTTTCTCAGACTTACACTCTAATTCCTGGATAGGGTCACATCAGATTAGACTTTAGTCACCGCTAAAGAGCAAATGGAATAACAGTTCAGTTAATAAAAGTGAACCATTTACTATAATAAGACATAACCTTTCAATGCTTCTCCTCAAGAGACCTTGAAAGAAGCAGTTAGAAAGCTTAGTGAAGGGAATGGTTTACTTGGGTCACAGTAAACCTGTCTGGGAAAACATCACAGTGTTTCAATCTCCAACAACAACAAAAAAAAATGTTACTTAAAGAAATATAAAGAAAGAAAACATGCCAGATTAATATTTTGATTATTTATTGAATGATGACACAATAGTTTATGTACTTTTAAAATCTCAAGACTTCCTTTAAACAGGGTGTTTTACATCTGAACGTTCTCTAGTTTAATATATCTGTGTTAAAATATACCTTATGAGGTATGGAATATACCTTATTATTTTTGATATCTATGAAGAATAAATCACTGAATGGATTATTTAGAAAATTTGTACGCATTTATTGAATGCGTATTATTTATTTACTGAAATATTTTCATGATTTATTTATGATTAGGGTTCTCTGAATATTTGAAAGGAAAGGAATAGCAAGCAATTAGGCATAAATACAAACTTTTGTATACTAGATTTCAGAGTAACATTGACATGTAAAAGGAGCAGCCTCATCTAGTGGAAGGTATCCATGCCCATGGCAGGGAGGTTGGAATTAGATGACCTTTAAGGTCTCTTGTAACCCAAATTGTTCTATGATTCTATGAATCTTTAGATATGTTTCTACGTAAAAGAAACCCTTGTATTCACCTCCAATATGTTAAAGATCTGTTTTGTTGGTGGTGGTTTCTTTGTCTTTTTTGTTTATTTGTTTGTTTTTCCTAAATATACAAAATTAGAATATATAAAATAGAGGATACAAGACAAGTAATGGATTTCAAAATATATATGCTTAATAATTTATATATTTTCCTAATGAACTGTGACAGCTCTTTTGATATGTGCTAATGGTTACAATTTATCTTCACTGAAATTCATATAATGAATACAAGAATATCTGTTGATTTTAGATTAAACCCAAGTACTTTCAAACCTTTTTTTTTTTTTTTTTTTTTTTAAATAAATAAATAAAAAATGCACATGTAAAATACTTTCAAAGATTATTACCTTGTATCTATAAAAGCCATTAAAGCAATATTCCACCATCCATTAATGCACCACCTTCTAAGTTAGTTTCAGGAAGAAAATATGGGTTATTTTTCCTCTGATTTGAATTCAGTATAACACAGGAGAGAAGTTCAAGACATGCATTGTCTGAGCCAGGAAGGGAGGCAATGAAGGACAAAAGAGAAAAGCAAACAAATAAACAAACAAAAACTTTCCACTAACTTTTCAAATGAAGTATATAAACCAATACATTTTTAAAAAGAAACTTAGGTGAAAGTTGAAGTTCTTGTTTCCCTTTCCTTGTGTAGTTATCTAATTTCTAAGGACAGATTTTCTTTTCCTTCTTTGTCAAATGTGATCTGGGATTTTCATTCACACTCAAGACTGTTTCAAAATCTGACAAGTGACAAGTTCACTTCAGTGTACACATTTGTTGAGACTCCTGCTGGTAGTCAAAATATTTCTCAGTGCCTGTGCACAAGAAGAAATCACATTCAAGATTTTGGGGACAGGGAGAGTAGTCACACATATATGACTGCCAATGTCATATATGAAATGTAGGTTAGTATCTGATATTTGGCTTTCAGATATATGAAAGATATCTATAATCCACTCAGCCCTAAAACACTTTGATTTATAGTATTTCAGAATTGTAAAGGTAAGTGGTTACCTGGTATAAAAATAAATAAATAAAAAATAAAAATAAAAATAAAATTATAATGTCTCTCAGCAGAAAATACCATGACTTATGACTAGGGTATAAGAAGATATTTGAAGACTATAGTAGAAGGATACATCTAGCTTGATTCATATTGACTTCATGTTCTTATAATTTATTCCACAGAAATACCTAGGTCCTGCCTAGGTGAGGATCAGGTGAATAGAAAAATGATCCTTATATATTAAGTCTGGAAAGTCTGAGTCTGGAGGGAATAAACTGGCCACTTTAACTTTGGATAACATGATGGACATGAAACACTTATGAAGGCAAAATAAAATCTAGATATTTACTTAAGCAATAGATATGCAGCAAGTGATAACTATATCTAAAAAATTAACATGTAAGGTGTGCCAATATGTCTTTTTGATTACATATACATACTGAAATTGATAGCAGCTATATTAAAAACAAACAAAACAAAACAAAACATCAACAACAAAAACAGTCCTAGCCAATCTGCATCTTTTCTGCATCTTATTTAAAATATTTTCCTAGTTTCAGCTGGGATAGAGTTAATTTTCTTCCCAGTAGCTGGCATGGTGGTGTGTTGAATTTAGAATGAGAATAATGCTGATAACTCACTGATGTTTTAATTGTTACAGAGCAGTTACACACAGACAAGGGCTTTTCCACTTCTCATGCTGTCCTGCCAGTAAAGAGGCTGAGGGTGCACAAGAAGATGGGAGGGAACAGAACCAGGACAGCTGACCCAGGCTGGCCAAAGGGCCTTATCATATGTCATTATGCTGAACAATAAAAATCAGGAAGTTGTTCAGAGGGTGTGGACAGCTACTGTTTTGGTACTGACTAAGTACAGCTCAGCAGATGGTGAGCAAATGCGTTGTGTATAACTTACTTCGTATACTCTTTTATCAACATTGTTATTATTATTGCTATTTTCTTTCCTATCAAACTGTCCTTATCTCAGCCATTTTTTCTTTTTCTTTTTTTTTTTTTTTGTCTTTTTATTTTTATTTTTTTTCTTGATTTTCTCCTCCATCCAGCTGAAGCAGGGCAGAGGGTTGGGGTGGTAGTGAGCAAACATCTGTGTGATGTATAGCTAATTGCCAGGTTAAACCTCAGATTTTTTTTTTTTTTTTTTTTTTTTTTTTTTATACAACACAAATACAATACAAAACAAAACAAAATGAGTTCCATCTCAGAGAATACCATATTTTCAGGGCAATTGACCTTTGTTACTGCAGAGATGCTGATATATATTTTTTAAAAATATCTTTTTCTTTTAATTACTATATCCTTAATACATCAGATAGATACGGTAGTATAATAATTATGATATTATAATATATGTGATATGATACTATAGCAGATATGATAGAAATAGAATATAGACATACTTTTCAATTCTTATTTCTTTATGAAAAAATCAGCTGTTTCTCTTCTTTCAAGCATACATTTAATGTACCATTAGTTTTACCTTAAAATGCCTGGGTTCAGTTAATTAATTTATTCTGTACTTTTCATCTATAGTTAAAAAATATGTTTCAAATACGACTATAAACATTTGTTTTGTTTTCAAGATCTCTATTACTTTTTACAAGTCAATGGGAAAATTATAAAACATTTCATTAAATTTTCTAAGGATGTGAAGTTGTTGAAAATAATCTGGGGAAAACAGGAAGAAAATGGAAGAAAAAGTTCATTTATTAGAGAAATGCTACACAATCTGAAAGTAGTTCTCAAATTTATTTCTTCCTTCCTTCCTTCCCTTTCACTTCTGAATGCTTTTCAAAATTAAGTTGAACATCCTTATTCTTCTCAGAGAGAATCTATCACTGCATCTTCTTTCATATATTAGGCCAATTAATTGGTTCTGTAACTTAAATTTTGTGTTCAGAAAGAAGTCATGAGCTATTATCCAGCTACCAGGATTGTGAATGTTGTTCATGTAACAACTCATATGATGCAATGAGTGATAAAAAATTGTATGAGTGAACACAGTGATGCTTCACCAATTAGGCCTTTCTCATGCTAGCTCACTAAACAGGTCACCTTTGAACAAATTAATAACTGCTGTAATCAATGATACTAGACTGGTTTCAAAAGACTGTCTGTTTTTCCTCTGTCTCTTTATATGTAAACACATGGTGATCGTTGTCTATCCATTTATATCTTTTTAATAAAAATTGCAGTCAAAAAAAAAAAAAAATCTGCTTTTGAACATAGGTGTATATCAGCTAGGAAGACTGAATTTCTTATTTTTGGTGTAAAGAAGAAATTATTAGGATAATAGAAAGATGAAAACATTTACTACACATTCTCTCACACAACAGGACACTCAGAACATGCGATAGTTCAAAATAACTAAATAATGAATACTTTTAAAGAAAAGAGATTTAGGGACAGTGAGAAGGACAACAACCGTCTCTCTTTCTCAGAACACTCATGTCCTCTTCATTTCTGCAATGAGGCTTAGACACACAAAAAATGTAACAAAAAGCACAAAGATTGTGAACAGGTAGACCAATAGAATTAATTGGCAAATCATTTTGATAGTTTTTTTTTTTTTTTTTTTTTTTTTTTATATATATATATATTTAGTATTAAATTCAATGTTGAACTAGTTAACATCAGCATAATGGCCAAATATGAGACTCCAATGGTTTTCACAGCATAAAAACACTAACCTGTTTAGAGAGTTTTAGGATTTATTATTATTATTATCTGCATGTGTTTAAGTCCATGGGGCCAGATGGTATGAATCCCAGGGTGCTGAGAGAGATGGCTGATGCGGTTGCTGGGCCTCTCTCCATCATATTTGAAAAATCATGGCTGTTGAAAGTCACTGGTGAATGGAAAGAAGGAAACATTACTCCCGTTTTTAAGAAGGGGAGAAAGGAAGACCTGGAGAATTACAGGCCAGTGAACCTCACTGCTGTGCCTGGAAAGATCATGGAAAAAGAACAGCCACAGGAAAAAAGAACAGGAAAAAGCCTTGCCTCATTGTATGTTCTCCCTCCTTATATTTTCTCCATAATCTGCATAATTAAAAAACAAACAAACAAACAAAACAACAATATATGCAATAGTCATGATCAAAAATCCTCTACTTCTCTTATGCAGGGTGTTTAGATGCTTTCATTTTTATTGCATAATTGTATCATTTAAACATATTCTCATATCTATGCTAAATACTTGAAATGTTAATGAGTGGACACTTTATTTCTCCCATCCTTTTTTCAAACATTTGTCTCTTTTTGTGGGGACATATCACAACAAAATGTCATTAAAATTACTAATAACCTCTGTAATTCTTTCAGTAAAAACAAGAAAGGCCAAATACTCTGCTGTTGAAATTATTCAGATTTCCTGTAGATTTATTAACCTTCTTTTTGGTATTATAGCTGATCATTCATTTTCAGGTATTACAGAATATTGTATTGATATATACACAGTACAGATGTTCAAAAATTAAATAATGTTTGCATCCTTTGGGAGTTTAATGGATCCTTGATTTTAATTCCATTTAGACTCATCCAGGGCTGTTTATCTGTCTGATACATTCCTAGTGAAGATCTTTCAGATACTTTATATGTTAAGGTTTCAGAATGTTTTTGCATACCATTTCAATAAATAAATAATTAAATAAAAACAACAAATTTTAATTATTTCCAGAACGTTTGAGATATAATTTTATTTTTACCTGCTTTGTCTTTACAAAATCCAGATTAGTCATTCACACATTGTGGTGCAGCACTACTTGACTAAAAGTACCTTTTAAAAGAATTTATAAGAATATAGTGATGTATAAGCCCAACAAGCCATTTTAACAAGATGACTCTAGTAAAACTGGTTTATAGTTCAGTTCTTCTACTCCCTGTTTGTCAAATAAGTTGTCTACACTAGTTGTTTTGCTAAATCTTTGTTGTAGTCAACTATGTCGTCTAAGTTCTTGGTTGTCTGTTACCAGGTAATACTGTTTTTTTATTATTATTATTATTATTTAGCATTGTACTTCACTCCCACCCAGCATAGTTCATTATATTATGAGTGGATGGAATAAATGAAATAAGTTTTTTTGTTTGTTTGTTTGTTTTTTTTTTTTTTTTTTTTTATAATCATCCATACTGGATATAGAGATAATAAAGTTGGAACCGGATTAAAAAAAAAAAAAAAATGTGGAAGAAACAGTTGCAACTCTGGACAGGAAAGCTCATTTGTTAAAACTGGCAAAGCAACTGTGGTCTTTGGAAATGTTGATCTTGTAGCAGCAGGCTTTCTCATGAAGGTAGTACAGGGAAAAACTTCCCTGAAGAAAACATGATGTTACAAAGGAGTGCAATTCCTATCTGGTTACCCATTCAAAGTCACATGAAATTAATGCCTTGAGATCCACCGCTCTCTTCCATTTACAAAATGTCTATAAGTGATTACTACATGTGACATTACTGCAGTGGTAGTTTACAACAGAGGAGCTGCAGGTGATTTCCTTAATTCATACAATGAATTTAATGGCCAAACACTTTTAAAATTATTTCTGTCACTATCTTCTATACAGCTAATTTCTTTTTTGAATTTGTATGAAGGTGTAATCCGAGCTCTGAGGGTGTTTTTTTTGATTGTTTTAAACTATTCTGTCTAATGAAGTCTTTATATTATGACAGTAAATGCAATGTAGAGTGAATGAACAAGAGATAAGAAAAAAAGAAAAAGAAAAGTGCAAAACAAAACAGTAATTGTTAATTTTGATGCCCATTCAGAACTATCAGATTGATTCTCTTACCTTGAAGCAAAGGTGACAAATTTTCCTGATCACAGAAGTCCCTCCAAAACCTTTCCATAGTAGAAGGCATACCACACATCTAACAGAGAAGTGTGAGTAGGGAAAAACATGTAGTTCCCTAGATTTAGGCCTTTGATTCACATTATGTGGAAACAAGTAACATGTGATATCCCTCACGGATGTGTGCTGTGCCCAGCAGGATTCAATATTTTTATCATCTGTGTATACAGTGGAATTGAGTACACCCTCAGCAAGTTTGTGGATGACACCAAGTTGTGTGGTGCAGTTGATAAGATAGAGGGAAGAGGTGTCTTTCAGAGAGATCTTGACAGGCTTGAGGAGTGGGATTATGAAGTTCAACAAGACCAAGTGCAAGGTCTTGGATCTGGGGCAGGGCAATCCTGAATGTCATTACAGACTGGGTGATAAACTGTGGTGGTTTTACCGTGCTAGGCAGTTGAACACCACAACCACTCTCTCACTCCCCTTCCTCAGATGAGGAGGGGAAGAAGTAAAGGAAAGAACAACTCACGGGTTGAGATAAGGATGATTTAATTATATATATATATATATATATAATTAAGGAAATATTATTATTAATTAAACAATTCAACTAAAGGGAAAAAAAGGGAAGGGGAAGAGGGAGGGGGAAAGGGAATAACTAAACAAAGCAAGTATAGGCTATATGGAAGTGCAGAGGAAAGAAATTACTCTCTACTTCCCACAAATGAGCGATGCTTGACCACGTCCTTGAAGCAGAGCCTCAATGCACGTAGCCGGTGTTCAGGAGGAGGACAGACAATTTCACAACGAGAGCCCACCTCTCCCCGCTTCGTCCTTTTTCCACCTTTTATTGCTGAGTGTGACATCATATGGTATAGAATATCCCTTTGGTTGGTTTAGGTCAGCTGCCCTGATGATGTTTCTTTCTCACTTTTTGCCCACCCCCTAGGAGGGTTAGAGAGAGTCCTGATGCTGTGCCAGCACTGCTCAGCAGCAGACACAACACTGGTGTGATGCCACTGCTGTTCTAGCTACAAGTGCAGAGTGCAGCACTGTATGGGCTGCTGCAGGGAAAGTTAACATCCCAGCCACACCCAGTACATAAACTGAGTGGATCCTTGCAGAGAAGGACTTAGGGATAGTGGTAGGTGAAAAAACTGGATATCACCTAGCAATGCATGCTTGCAATCCAGAAAGCTAAGTTCATCCTGGTCTACATGGAAGGAAATACGGTGAATAGTAGTTAAAGGCAGGTGATTCTCCCCCTCTGCTCTACTCTTGTGAGACCACATCTGGAGTACCGCACCTAGCTCTGGGGCTCCTGGCAGAAGATGGGAGATATAAAGTGCATATAAGGAAGAAAAGTATTATGTTGGGGATGGTGAGGCACCAGAACAGGTAGCCCAGTGAAGTCATGGATACCCCATCAATATAATTGTTCCATGTTGTGTTGGGTTGTTCTTTGAGTAATCTGCTTTTATGAAATATGTCCCTGTCTGCGGCAGGTAGATGTGAGGTATGTCAAGAAAGCAGGTGTTGGGAGTGTTTTGACTAGGTGGTCTTTAATGGTCCCTTCCAACCCCAAATTTTCTACATTTCTGTGGTTCTGTGATGATCATAACTAGAACTAATCAACTAGCACATTGTTTGACACAAAACAGAAATATCTGAACACAGAGCCTCATGTGGCTCAAGAACTACATGTTCATCCATTTAATCCTAAACTTGAACCTAAATTATGTATTTTAGGGCTGAATTTATAAAACGTTTCTGGATGACAAATATATGTTAAAGACATGAAATATATTCCTAAGTAAATCCTTGGAAGAAGCTTTTTGTTGCTCCAAGAAGTACTTATAACCATCAGATATTTTTTAGAAATTATAAGAATATATTTAATTTCTAAATAAATAAATAAATAAATAAATAAAAATTATTTATTAATCTTTAATTACTTAATACACCTCCTTTTTTACACCTCCTTTTTTTTGGAAGATAATATTGTAAAAATATTGTTAGCATTTTTTCTTAGATTGCTTTGTAAATATTACCAAGTTAGCTTTCTTTTCTGCTTTGCTATTTATTCATTCTCAGATTTTTTGCTAGATTACATGAAGTTACTTACCTAGCAGTTTAACAACAAGAATAGCTTATCTAAATACAAAAAAAATGCACCCCCCCCAAAAAAAAAAAAAAAAAAAGCACCAATGGATATTCACACCACTTAAGTTTCTTAAAGTAGATAACATTTATATTCCCTAGACTTACACAATTTATATTCTCTAGAATACACCACCTTTCAGTGAAGAGAGATGTAAAAAATCATGCACTCTGAATATGGGCTCCTCTGAGGTTTTCATTTGCTGTCCTTTGACTACAAAGGGAGACATAACTGCTAAATATACACCAAAACTAGAAAGGCATTTAATATTGTTGCTCATTGTCCAATATGCCCAGAGTCATGTTGTTGCTCTTTGTTTTTTCCTTTAATTAAGTGAAATATTTAAAAATTACGTTCTCCAGAAAACAGAATTAGTTCATAGTTTTACATTATAATATTTTTCACATTTCAATGTTTCCTTTTCTTGAAAAATATGTCTATGAATTAAAATATAACAGAATACTTTATTCTAAGTTATATTTTCCCTACTAATGAAATACCAGTATGTATTTACTGTACTCAGAGAGTAACAGTTAACATCCAAGTTCATTTGAGTAAATTATGTCACAGTAATCCTAGAGTTCTATGACTTTTTGGAAAAGTAAAAAGCAGAGCTTAATAGGAGTTGTATCTAGCAAGTAACAAAGTAACAAGTTTTGTTGTTGTTGTTGTTGTTGTTGTTGTTGTTTTCAAACAGGGTTTGAAAATGCTTGAAGAATTCAATATTGTAGCTGTGGATATCCTGAATTACTGCCACACTTAATTTATCTTTCTGGAAATGTTGGCAAGACTCTGAAAATGTGTGCAGAATTGGAAGACACAGATCATGTATCTTTGCTTTTTTTTTTTTTTTTTTTTTTTAATTATTATTATTTTTACTAGCATTTTTACTAGCCAGTGCACCTGTCCTGATTTCAGCTGGGATATAGTTAATTTTCCTCCCAGGAGTCATTACAATACTGTGTTTTGAATTTGGGAGGGAAATATTGCTGATAACACACTGATGTTTCAGTTGTTGCAGAGTAGCGCTTATACAGAGACAAGGACTTTTCAGCTTCTCATGCTGTCTGGGCATAGATGAGGTTGGCAGTGCACAAGGAGCTGGGAGGGGACACAGCCAGGCCAGCTGACCCAGACTAGCCAAAGGAATATTCCATACCATATAGTTTCATGCTGAACAGTAAAACTGGGGGATTTGGCCAGAGGATAGGGGACAGCCCCTTCTTAGATTCTGGCTGCGTACTGGTCAGTGAGTAGTGAGCAATTTAATTATGTATAACTAGCATTGTATATTCTTTTTTAAATTATTATTATTATTATTATTATTTCCCTTCATTTTCTGTAATAAACTCTTTATCTCAACTCATGAGACTCATGAGTTTTTTTACCTTTTTTTTTTTTTTTTTTTTTTTTTTTTTTTTCTGACTCTCTCTCCCATCCCATTGGGATGGGATTGGGCAGGGAGGGGTTGCCTGTTGTTAAGATGGATAGACTTAAGTGCCCAAAGGCAGGTCCCATAATTTAGAAAATGGTAGATACTTCATGTATTTACACATCCCTCTCTTGCTTACTTTGTTAGTGTAACTTCTGATATGAGAAAAGAGACTTTACAATCTGAAAAGTACAAAACTATGAACTGTTGGTTAACGAACCCAAAGATAGTGAAGATTAGCAAGTTACTGGGCTATGAGTTACTATGCCCACCACACTGACCGAGCTTCTGCTGGTCAACCAAGTTTCAGTTGGATGGCAAGGGACAGACTGAACTGGTCCTGAACACAATTTTGATACTGCTGTTTGCCATCTGCTGATACCATTCTTCTTCTTCTTCTTCTTTTTCTTCTTCTTCTTCTTCTTCTTCTTCTTCTTCTTCTTCTTCTTCTT
>NC_048926.1:58254908-58259394 GCF_011077185.1 Oxyura jamaicensis | reverse complement strand
GGACTGTACAAGAGGTAGGTTGTGGATATTACATTTACCAATATAATCTTGCATTTCCTGATCTTGAAGAGATTTTACTTCATGATTAGCCAAGAAAAATAATTTGAAACTCTGTTCAGAGAATTAGTGAAGTGAGTATTCTATTCAGTACATGGTTTCAGTTCGGAAGTGGAAAGTATCTAAATGCATAGCCCTTCATGAAGTTGAAGTTAGAAATATTTGTCAGCAAGTCAGAAAATGTTAATAAGTTATTTTATAGTGTAGCACTCAAAATGAGACCTTTTGAACTAATGTGAAATATGCATGTCATTTTTCCACTGAAACCCATAGACTCAAATTGTTTGTTTATTTATTTATGCTGTCTTAGATTGAAGATGGATAAATAAATTGGTCTTTCTGATATTATCATAAAAAAAAAAAAAAAGTTATTCCTTTGTTATTTTTTTAAAGTCCAGTGAGATTAGATCTAAGTTAGCTAAAATCTGTTTCAGCAGAACAGCAGTAATTCATCCTAGACAATGCATACAAATTTTCATTTGTCAAACATTTGATAAATTGTTACCTATTTTTAAGCATCTTCCTAATTCTAGGAAATAATATAATTGTAGAACTAAATTTCACCTGCACAGAGAGATCTTAATTTACACGGTAGATCTTTCAATTTATAGTATTGATTATGATTATGTTTATGTATCTTATCTGTTACATCAAATCCTTTAGAAAAGCCAAAACACCATTCTGGAATGTGAAATCCTATTATTAATAAGGATATTATATCATTATATCATTATATCATTATATCATTACACACACACACACAAAAAGACAAGCTTTCTGGAAATCAAACTTAATGCACTGTGAAGAAACAAATTTCTTGACAGTTAATAACTGTTATTCAACATTCTAAATTATTTTTTCATGGGGGAAGAGACCGTAGAACCATAGAATTATAGAACAGTTTGGGTTGGAAGGGTCCTTAAAGATCATCTCATTCCAAACCCCTGCTTTGAACAAGAACACCTTCCACCAGACCAGGTTGCTCAAAGCCATATCCAGCCTGGCCTAAACACTTCCAGGAATGAGGCATCCACAATTTTGGGGGGGCAAGTTCCAATGCCTCACCAATCTCATATTTCTTCCTTACATTTAATCTAAATCTATGCTCTCTCAGTTTAAAGCAATTATCTCTTCTTCTCTCACTACATGCCCTTGTAAACTGTCCCTCTCCAGATTTCTCGTAGCATCCCTTTAGGTATTGGAAGATTCCTATAAGATCTTCATGGAGCCTTCTTCTCCAGACTGAACAACCCTAACTTCCTCAGCCTGTCTTCCTAGTCTCTTATGAAGTGCTTCAACCCTGTTCTTCTTACACTGTGAGGTTGAGAGCACAGTAGAGGGGAATAATCACCTCCATAAACTTACTGGCCACTCTTCTTTTGATGCAGCCCAAGATATAGTTGTCTTTCTGGACTGCAAGCATGCATTGCCAGCTTATGTTGAGCTTCCCATGAATGAACACCCCCACATCCTCAGGGGTACTCTCAATCCATTCTCTTCCCAGCCTGTATTTGTGCTTAGGATTGTGTTGACACAAGTTTATCCTACACTTGACCTTGTTGAACTTCGTGAGGTTCACATAGTTCATCTCAAGACTGATGACTCAAGATGTCTCAAGAGATATATTTTAAAGATGACTTGAATGTGCTGCCTGACTAATGTCCAGAGTTTTAAACCCCTGTTTGTTTTAGACATCAAAGTGTGAGTCTGGATTCTTCAATTTTCAAAAATATCAGGTTTATGTTTTCTCTAACAACATAGGACAGTATTCATACAAATTGCCAGATTTTGCAGAGATTGATAAAACATGCTTCTAAATGGTACTCTCATTTCCTTCATAAAGTTCCCTGTCCACAGTGGCTTCTCCTGTAACTTCTCACAGAACTCTTTCTTACTATTTTTCAAGTTGTAAAGATAAATGAATGCCTATAAACTACTGAGTCACCCGTGTGTTGTTAACAATCAAATTAATAGTTATGTTTTTTGTTTGGTTGTTTGTTTTTTGACTGCTTCTACACACAAATTTGTCCTTTTGGATTGCCTGGAAAAGATAGCCATCTTCTTGGAATTTTTTTCAGAATCATTCTGAATAAGACACAGAGGTTGTGGAAAGACAAATTTTATGAAGATATAGGAATTAGCAATGCTTCCATTAGCTGCTTCCATTTCAGACAGTGATTGCACAGTTATTCACATAATGAGATATAATTCTTGGTTGTGATAATTTTCTCTAGTTTTTTTCAGTGTCATTTTCCTAAAGATTGTTCTGTTTCCTACTGTGTCTTATACATATTGGTTTTGACTTTAAGCAGGAATTTCAAGAAATATAATAAATATACAGCTACTTCAGTATAAGAGATTTCAATGTTTCGTACCTGACAATTCTTTATTAAACTTGTGCTTTTATTTCTAGTTGTTTTGCAACATTAGAAGATTTTTATTTTATTTTTTATTTTTTTATCAATGTGTTTATAAAAACTTTTTTATGACTATTCTCTGTCTCCTTCCACAGCATATCTTTCATTTTTTGTAAACATCGTTCGCCAGGGAAATCACAGTATTTCTTATACACTGCCTGTAGTGGTATAAACCATATAGAAAAACAAATTTTAACAACCTAAAGATAAATCACATCTCTCTTGCTGAATCTCATTTTTTAGCATGTAAAAGAAAAGAAAAAAAAAAAAAAAAAGTCAAAAATTAGATGAGGTAAACTAGCTCAGGATTGCAAGAGGATTTTTTTTCCAATTATAAAAATCTCACAAAAACAAGTTTAAACACTGTATTTTCTTATCACATCTATACATTTCAATATTCTTAGCAACTTCTAGCTTCATTGTCTTAGTACTAAAACATTCCTTCTAATCTCTGTCCTTTTGAAGTTAAGATGACATGTGTTAGTTAAACATCATTTTTGGGAAATTATATTGCCTAAAATAAGCCATGGAAAAAATGAGCAAGTACTTTACTGATGAAAATATTATAAGTATATATAATAAGGTTTCTTCTGAGTTCTTATACAAGCACAGAAAAATGTGATTTGTAGGTTTACTGAAATAGACTCCCTACACAGATTTGGTTATGTAAACCAAATGTAAACTTCACATTGATGCATGTAAGTTTAACATCATGGTTACTTGTACAAAAGACTATTTTTTATTATTATTTTTTATTTTTTTTCTGTGACATTGTTACCAATATTTTTCTTCCAGAAAATATCATGCATTTTGTATTTCTTCATTCCAGTACTTAGTTTTGTCCTAATACTTATCAGTTAATATAGCTAGAAATGTCAGTCTATGGTAGTCCTTAGAGTCCTTAGGTATAATCTCAAAATAAATAAATTAATTAATAAATGAATAAGCAAATAAATAAATAAATAAATGCAGTGTCATTCTGTGTGCTGAGTCTATTACCCATTTGAACATTGTGATTTCTATAAAGATCGCCTAAAAATTCTGTAACCAAGTAGTGCAGGCAGTGTTATTCCTGCACTGGAAAAACAATAAACTGAATTGTTAGTAGGAAAATTTCTGGCCTTTGTCCTCTGAAATACAAGTTTGAACTCAATTTTATCTTCATTTTTAGTGGGCATTAGGTCAAAAGCAAAACTAATCAAGTATCTGGGCATAACATAGCACATGAGAAAGCAATGCAGTTATCACTCTCATCTATCTTCCCAGTGATGGAAGAAGAGAGACATAGAAAGGGAGCTAAAGGTTAAGGATTATTAGCTCCTTTCTGTGGAGAAGTCGTCATTCCTCTGACTTAAAGAATAATTTCTAGTTTCAATTGTTGTATCTGGTTCAGCTTCCAATGACAGAGCTCAGATGAGAACCAGAAACATTTTAAATTCCATTCTTTCCATAGCTACTAATAATTTCTGTCTCCCCCTCATGTATTGTACAAATAATAAACTTTATCACCACAGTAAATTTTTATTTGAAACTTAATAGAATATAGATGATTAAGGGGTGATTCTCCCCTTCTACTTTACTCTTATGAGATAACACCTGGAGTACTGTGTTTAGTTCTAGGGTCCCAAGCACTAGAAGGACATAGATGTATTATAATGAGTCCAGAGGAAGACCATGATCAAAAGGCTGGAGCACCTCTCCTACAAAGATAGGCTGAGGAAATTGAGGTTGTTAACCCCGAAGAAGTGAAGTCTGCAGGGAGACTATACAGTGACTTTCCAGTAGGTGAAGGAAGCCTACCAAAAAGCTGGGCAGGAACTATTGTTTTAGTTTAATACCATGCTCTTTAAACTAAAAGAGGGTAGATTTAGACTAGATATAACAAATAAATTCTTTATGAGGGTGGTGAGGCATTGAAATAATTTGCTCAGAGAAGTAGTGGATGAATCATCCCTAGAAGTGTTTAAGGCCAGGTTGGATTGGGGTTTTGAGAAACCTGGTCCAGTGGAAGT
>NC_048926.1:58235999-58239908 GCF_011077185.1 Oxyura jamaicensis | reverse complement strand
GATTTTATATTTATATATATATATTTCCAGGAGGACACAATATTAAGCAGCAAGGTATTTTTTTTTGTTCTTGTTGTTTGTTTGCTTTTGTTTTTGTTTTTCCAGATGTTAAGAGTTGTTATTGGGGAGGTGTTCAGAGGTGGTATAACTGAAAAAAAATGGAACCATTTATGACAGAAAATTATGTTATGGCTCAAGACATCCTACAATGCTAAAAAGTTAAAATATTAATTTTGAAGCATCTATAAACATGTAAGTAGAAAGCAAAATTACTGACATTTAAGTAGTCACATTAAAGCATGTATAATCTGCATGACACTAGGATGATGTTTGGATGAAATATCCTACACTCATTCTTTGCTTTTCCTGGAACATTGATCTCTTCATACCTCTGAGATTAGATATTAATTTATATCCTAATACACATAAAAATTAGACAACCTATGTTGTGAGTCATTTGGACCATTCATATCTCCTTTGACTCAAGCCCCATTAAATTAAAAATGCATCAGGCAGAAAGAATAAGGTCTGATACATATTAGTGGAATAAGAATATTATGAGAAATTGAGAAAAATCTTAACATAACAAAGTCCTGTGTTTTTGAAAGGAATGGAAAAACATAATAAATCTGAAAAATAATGAGGAACATAAAAATGTAAAGAAAACAGTTGTTTTTTACTTTTTTTTTTCCAATTTTGTTGTTGTTTATATATATATATATATATTAAATTAACCCTTAATCATCCAACAATATTTGTAATGTTGAGCTCTTCCCCTGTGATAAACAAGCTAGATCCAACATACCAGAATTACCACTTCCTCAGTGAATGCAGTGTTTTAGACCAAAGATCAAAGAGAGGTATTAGATAATATGTTTCAGAATATTATTTCAGACATGCTTCAGGAGTGACTCCAAACTTTTTGTTAATTTTGGCATAAGAAGAATTAACCAAAAACAACATTCTGGCATCTCACTTAAAGACACTGAGCCCTTTCTTAGAAATGTCTCTTCTCTTGCATAGGCTTGAGTGGAACACCCAAATAAATAAATAAATATTTTATTTTATTTTTTATTTAAAAAAAAAAAAAAAAAAACACAACACTCTTGGTTGTCTAAAGGTATCAGTGAAGAAACACAAAAACAATGTATTAAAACTGTTCTAGAACACTTTTTTTTTAAAAAAAAATTCTGTTATGATCTTTCAAGTTCTGTCGTCGTTTTTTTTTTTCTGTTTGTTTTTTTTTTTTCTATGAGTTATTTAGTTAGAAATAAAAGTGTTAGAAATTAACTAGATTTTAAGCAATGTAGAAAAATAAAAATGAATCGAAGAAACACAGCAGTGTGTCTGTGAACAACTACCTGCAGTTTAGATAAATCTGCACAGCTTGTTTAGATCTGTCAGGGTCAGAAGCAGGTGGTCTGGAGTCATAATCACACTTTGTGATAGATGTTATTCGTTTTGTATTTCATCTGAAGAATATGTGACACCAAAGACAATCAAAAAAGAGTCTTGCTTTCCTGTACAGAAAGATGTCTGCATAAGTATGCTGTTAACTTTGCCTTTCATCTGAGTAGGCAGCATAAAAAAACTATTTTGCTCTCATCCATGCACAATGATCACAATGTGAACAAGATATGATCCAGTGTCTGAAATCTTCTACTCAGTTGTCAGGCTATGGTCAGAAAATGAGGGAACTGCACCATGGCTGTTTTCCAAACTATCACCTCTGTCTTTTGGCTGGCCTGAGGATGGGTTACCAGGGTGACATAGACTCACCAAGCAGACCACAAGCAAGGCTCACATCATAACTTTTCCTTCCTACCAATTATTCAAAAGTTATGGGAGAACACTGACATACAAAGTAATCATGTGAGACACTTTCCTTAAGGAAGCAAGTTAAAAATAAGATTATTCATTAATTATTTATTTTGAGACACTACCTGTCTCAAAATAAAATTGTCCGATAAGGTAGACTTTTTTTTTTTTTTTTTTTTTTTTTTTTTTTTCCTCAGCTCTCTATTGCTGCTCTATTTGAAGAACTCTCTGTTCATTTCAACATTGTCTGTAATATAGCTTTCAATATTTCATTGTGTTTCTGCAGTTATTAGTTTAATTGTTTGCATGTCTGCATTGTTTTGTAGATCAGCCAATCCTGTTCATGCCATGTGTATATATTTTTAATTCTCTTCCTTTCTTGCTTGAACTGCTTTTTATATCACCTTACTTAATCATGTTGGACTTTTCTGACCATTTTGCTATTTAAATTTAAACAGGAATAGATTTCAATTGCAGTCTGCTCAAGTATTTCTTAAATATTTACCATTTCTCCTCAGTACATTTGCCATGTTTTATAGAATTTCTATCAAAATCACCCAAGGCATTTTACATTATTTCAACTCAGCTTTTCCAGAGTGAAAAATAATAAAATAAACCTATAAAACTTATTGTATTTTTCCTTAAGTGCTTTTCCTCTTGAGATTTTAAAATTTGTTAAAGCTGTATTCTAAAATTCTAATATACTTTTGCTTCAATTTGCTATACATTATGTTTCTAATTTGCAGTGAAATTCTAATTCATGCAGGTCAAAGAGTCAAAGCAATCACTTTTTTTTTTTTTTTTTTTTTTCTTTTCTAATTGTGTCATTACGCTTTCTAGATAATGCATTATCTACCACTTTTCAAGTCATGTGTTCACTAAAGAATATATTTGCAGTAAATATTCTTAAATACATAATAAAACCTATCAAGTTTTATATATCAGTGTAATTCCACTGTTCAGTGGCTTTATAGTGTTAGGAAACTTGGGGATAAACATAAAAGTGTGAAACACAAAATCCAAAAGTGTTCTATGACTTCTTTGTAAAACTGTCATATTTTCCAATCATGAATTGTTTTGTATGTAGCTAACAAGGCCTCTCTCATTTTCTCTCTAGTGGAACACCTTCATTTCATACATCCAACCTCACTTACTGCAGCCATACACATTCTTTTTCTGCCTAAACTCCAGAAGAATATTCTTGTTCAGTCGTGTTAAACTTCTGATCTGCCTGTTTGACTTCAGACATTTTTGAATTACCTGTTCCTGTACTTTTAAGAGATGGCACTTAAAAATTGTCCAGCACTGATAGACCCTGGTGTCCTCAAAAATAGTTTACGAGGGGACAGGTAGACGCTCATTTGCCTTTATGTCATCAGCTGATCTTTATAGCTCTGAAACAGTCACCCAATCTTTGCACTTACCTGCATATGGAATTACTGCTATTAACCACTCTACCACACTACTCTAAGGTCTCTCAACCTCTCTTCCACACTCTTTTAACTTCTGCTCACTATTACTTAATAAATAAATAAATAAATAAATAAAGTTATGAGGTTATGAGGCTTAAAAAGTAATGAGGTTGTCTTAAATAGGTTTTAAAAACAAACAAACAAACAAGCAAACAAAAAAAATAGTTGTTATTCTAAGCAAAGACTACCATTCTCATGCTAAAGATATCTCAAGTGAGTGGGGAAGATAAAGGACGAAATATGGGCAGAGAAAATGTGTAATTATTTTACATAAATAAATGAATATTACTCAGTGCCTCCTATCTATGATGAACAAGCAAGATGAGAATCATTCAGAGTTGTTTCTAAATCAGACCTCAGATAACATAAAATATGTATAATCTGTATTTGCGTACTGGGATTAGAACAATCTGTAATGCCCAAAGTGTCATGTTCATAGGACTATTCAAGTGTCATGTTCAAGGACCTCCCCGCTGCCTAACTGTCTCAAGGGTTCCTACCATGCTGGAATGTAGAGGGTGTCTTAACTTGCTGTCCCAGTCTTTACTTTTTTAAAATCTGACACTGGAAATGGTTGATAGTTAGTAGTCAGGGAAAGAGAGTTTATACAAAAATAGAA
>NC_048926.1:58222228-58235989 GCF_011077185.1 Oxyura jamaicensis | reverse complement strand
TCTTCTGCACACTGATATTCACCCTGTATTGTTGTTGTTGTTGTTTGTTTTTTCCTCTTTTTTTTTTTGTTCTTTTAACAATCCTTGCAGTTGGCTTTCTTTTGTTCTTGCTTAATTAAGCACCAAGTATAATGCAGTACTGAACTGCTTCAAAGAGCATGGACAACATGACTTTAACCGCGTTCATTCTCATCTGTTTTGCCAGAATGTCTGTTGTTCAGGTATGAAATTTTTTCCAAGCTCACAGTTAGGACTGTTTCCATGTTGACACATTAATTTCATGAAATGAGTCCTCCAGATATCAGATGCTTGCCTCAGAAGTATGCAAATTCCAGATAGACACAGTTTCTCCTAGAAAACTATATTTATTTGTCTTTATAACTCTCTGACATCCAGGCATCCACTTCTTGCATCTTGCTAAGAAGTATATGGGATAAGCAATGCCTGTGAGGAATTACACCTTCAGCACTTTATATGCTCCATAAGGAGTGTGCCAAATTCATCAACATACTGGGTCTGGAGGAGGTTAAATGTAGGGTAAGATTCTAGGACTGAGAAATTTGTGCAACAGTAGCAGAAGAATATGATGAAGCAATAGCGAAGAAATATCAGTAGATGTACAGCTAGATCTCTAGAGAGGAAAGAAATGCGGTTCTTTCCCATGAAATCACTAGTAAAAACTATTTGAACAAAATAAATAAAAAAAATAAATAAATAAAAATACAAAATAAACACCTATGTTGTTTCCCTTTTTATGTGTATGTATGTGTATTATTTGTGTCTTCTAGGAAGCAGTCTCTGAAATTTACTGGATAATTCTGTACTCTGAGCAAACAATAAATTGTTGTTTTTTTTTTTTGTTGTTGTTGTTGTTGTTTGATTGTTTCCTTAGTTTTTCTGTTATAAATTGTATATCACGCTCTTAGTGTGTCCCTTTATTTCTCAGCTGAGAATCAAGAGAGTCTACACAATATTTCAAGAAATTTCATCAGACTTTAATCTTTATGCTTGAGACATTCAATTGGTATCATATCTTCTGAGAAAAAAATAATTTGCAAATTTTCTAGCTGCTAATTCTTAAGAAAAACTATAGGCTGTGTGATTATTTTGAATCTCACAGTATGTTTAACCTCTGCTGTCACTGATCATTCTCTGGATTTCTTGAGGTAAAGTCTCTTTGAAATAGGGTACATACCTTGGCCTTACAACAAGAGGAGATATTCAAAAAGTTCACAACATTATTATTTTTAATTGGCCCTGATTGCTGTGAGAGTTTACCATGACCATAATCATAAGACTGGAAAATACTCACCCACCATCTGGGTGCTATGAATTATCAGTCTGTGCAGTAATAGAGGTATATTCAGGCTAAAATTTTTCAGAATTTAAATAACTTTATAGAACAACTATTGGAGCAAAAACAAATGAAAAACAAAAATTTGTCAGATTTAACTAATAATAAAAAAAAAATGGAATACTGTAGTATTGCTTACTGTAAATGCCTGTAATAAACATTTAGGAATATAAGAGCTGTCCAAGTAAAAATAAGGAAAATACGTGTAAATCTAAGATGCTATAAGGATGAAAAACTTCTATCTTGAGAATTTAGCTCCTCTTGCATTACTTTTAATGTTGTTAAAAATTTTGTACTGGTTGATAAATAACATGTTATCCAAAACCTAAAGTATTTCCCATTTAATTTCCCAAATTATTTTCTATGTGACAATGAAAACCTCCCAAAATTGCAGTTTAAGGAGACCTTAGCTTCAGCTGATCAAAGCTGAAACTATTCAGAAAAATTCCATATTTGAGTCCTTCCTGCTAGTAAGAAAACCAGGTTACAGTAAAATTTTAAACCTAAGAGAAACATTTCTGTCCTCGTTTTTTTTTCTCCATCACTCCTTTTGTTGTTCTTGTTGTTATTTTGTTGTTTATTTGTTTTGTTCTGTTTTGTTCTGTTTTGTTTTGTTTTGCTTTGCTAGTTTGCCAAGTGGTCATAAACTGCAGTTTTCCAAAAAAGGTAAAGTTTTCTTCTATTTTTATTCACGTTTAAAACCTAATGGCTGAAAACTTATTAAGAGGAAAGCCTTCAGGCAAAGTTGTGAATAAATTGTGAATCAACTCCCACATAATATATGTTTTCCTGAATAGACACTTATAAGTCTTATTACAGTATAGTAGTAATAATAATGAGAAAAAAAAAAATGTTCTCTTAAAAGTCTGATTACAGTATACAGAACCTAAAGATTAATGAAAAACATTTTGTGTTAATGGCTTTGCCAATTAATAATTTCAGCTGATGTTGATTATTAGTGAAATTCACAACCTGTGTTCTAGCTTCTTTTCAGGACAAAGCATGTGGCCTACTATATATAGTGAAGACTCAGTAGACAGTTAACAAGTTATTAACCTCTTGCCAAATGAATTCCTTCATTTATAGCTATCACCTAGAAAAAGATAAAATTGTAGATCATCCCATTATATTAAATATATTTTTCTGCATTTCAGTCACACAGTTTTCAATTACTAACACAGTTTACTTTTCAAAACTACTTGGGATAGAATCCCCACAACTCAGAATGTATTCCTCTCATTGATTAAAATAAAATAAAATAAAATAAAATTTATAGGTTTTATTGCTAGTCTGTCTTTACATGCCACAAAACTATTTATCTCATCAGATACTAGTTTACTGGCAGTAATGTCCTTCTTTCGGACACAACATTATATCAGAAAGAATATTAAATGAAAGTGAAACAGAATGGGTTTTCATGTTACCTAGTGTACGCCGAAAGGATGCAGTGGCAATAAATATAGTAGATATGTTTATATCTACTATGTAGAAATGATCCCCACTCCCTGCATAGCAGGATTTTTAATGTTTCATACAGCAGCTGTTAAGAGGGACAGAAGGAGTGAAGAAAGAAAGGTAGAGGAGAGAGTGAGAGAATATCCTTATGGACTCTCTTTTTTATCTTTTGGTTCATACTGAGAAATTTTCATAGAAAGCACGAGGCAGGATCCTCTTTTATGACAAAAAAATAATAATAATAATAATAATAATAATAAAAAAAAAAAAAAAAAAAAAAAAAAAAAAGAGAGAGAGCGTTTACTCGTGGTTTAACCTGGCTGGCAGCTAAACACCACACAGCCGTTCACTCACCCTCCCCCCTCCCTCTTTGGGATGGGGGAGAGAAATAGGAAAGTGAAGCCTGTGTGTTGAGATAAAGACAGTTTATTAAGATAGAAAATAATAATAATATGTACAAACAAATGATGCACAATGTAATTGCTCACCACCCGCTGACTGATGTCCAGCCCAACCCCGAGCAGCCGCCCCCCCCACCCCGGCTAGCCACCCCTATATATTGTTCAGCATGACGTCAGGTGGTATGGAATACCCCTTTGGTCAGTTTGGGTCAGCTGTCCTGGGTCTGTCCCCTCCCAGCTCTTGCTGCACCCCCAGCCTGCCCACTGGCAGGACAGAGCAAGAAGTTGAAAAGTCCTTGGTTAGTGTAAGCACTGCTCTGCAGCAATTAAAAGCATGTTATCAGCACTCTTCTCATCCTAATCCAAAACATAGCACCCTACCAGCTACTAGGAGGAAAAATAACTCTGTCCTAACTGAAACCAGGACACTCGTTTACTCAGGGGTACATATGCTGTAATTGTTTCAACTGCTAACAGGTGACCAGTCATGAGGACTGGTCTAAAGTGAGACAACAACAAAACCACACCGTGCACAATGTGTTTCCACATCCTCATTTTATTTTATTTTATTTTATTTATTTATTTTCGTGGAGGGACTTCATTGCCTACAATGGTAAATATAGTTATAGAAATTCAGCTGAGGAAGCAACAATCTGTAGCTGAGGGGTTCATAATATTTTAAGTCTGTCGAGTTAAACTCACTGAAATCATCTGATGATAACGTTGAATATGCCTTCAGATGTCTTATTTATATATGAAGTACTAGAAGCTGATTGACAATATTATTGTAAACGTGAACATATGTAGTACGTCATGTAATTCTAAACCTTTTTCAGAAGAAAATTATTTGGGTGAAATGACAAACTTAGTGGGGATGAAGGGTGTCAAAATTAAGTATTTTTGGTAAAAAATAAATTTTAAAAAAAGATTTTTTCACACAATGTATGATTAGAAACACTTTCTTATGTATTTTATAAGGTCTCATCTCATCTTGTGGTGATCTGTCTTTTAGAAGAGAGAGGTATTCAAAATATTTCCAGATAAAATGACAAAATAATATCAGGAGATTAAAAGGGAGAATTATAGAAAGAGAAATTATAAAAATAACATTTCAATTAAAGAAAATTATAAGCTTCTGTTTTCTCTGCTATGTTATCAGAAGGTTGGATATTTTTGTTCCCTGTTTCAGTGTTATATATTAATTCAGATATTTTAAATTACATTCAATGACACTATAGACATATTTTCAATGTATGTGATTCACCGTCTCCTCTTTGGTTTAGCAGCTTTCTTGATGCATATTATTTTGTGATTTTTAATGAAATATTTCAAATTTAAGAATAAATTTCTGATAATTTTCATTTTCATTTCAAAATCTGTGAAAAGTCAACCTATCTGAAGTTTCCTGAAACCAAAGAATTTTTTTATGGTCCGATCCTTACAATTTTTAAATAAAATATTACTAGAATGAAAAAAAAAAAAAAATCACAGTTTAAATAAATTAATTATTTGATTTAATTAATGAATTTGCCAACTGAGCAAGCAATGCAACAAACCCACTGTCCACTGAAACATATTTATTTAAATATTTGGTTAGTGTTTAGCATGGCTCATTATGTGCTTTAGCAGTATTATATAATGTGTATAATAATGCTAGAATATTGTCTTGGGGCACTGTATACAGTATTAAAATTCAGATGTCCCTTAAGCAAAGAGGAGCATGAGATAAGGCTTTTTCATATCAGCTTCAAATTGGTATCTTAAGGATAATTAATGAGGGACTTAGAAGAACATATTGGGAATAAAGAAGTAGCCACTTGGCAAACAAAAAAGCCCATGTGATAAGCTTTATGTGTTACCCTCCATGCAACCACAGAATAATTAAGTAGTCTTTGTGGAATTATACCAAAAGTGTTTGGCAAACCTTTTTTGTTCAATACAAAGTAATTTAAGACAAAAGTAAAAATAAAATAAAATAAAATATTAAACTAAACTAAACTATACTGAACTGAACTAAAATAAAATAAAATAATCAAGACTTCCATGTTTACATATTTTGTGGAATTCTTTTTTTTCTTTGTTTTGTAAACCACATATAATTAGCCTGTGTTGCACATGGTATGCATTAAAGGTAAAGTACTTCTTATTTATTGGAGTTTTCCAGATTGTTTTATTTTAAAGAGTTGGCAAAGACAAAATGCACAGTGCTGTATCAGTTGCATCCAAAGTAGAAACAAATACTATTTTTAACCTTAGGGTATCTGTTTGGATTCATCTCATTATGTCAGTCAACTGTTACGCTACTTTAACCGTTAACACTACTGTTACCCACTAGAGTTAAACAGGTCCCCTAGAGGGTTAAAGTGGTGCAGATTTTATTTACATACCTCACCCCACGATACTAAATGTCTCTTTCATTAATCGGTCTGCTTTAATTACTTTCAATGCTATTATTTGTTTTATTTCTAAAGCCAGACAGACCAACCCAATATATTTGTATATAAATTTATCTATAGATGATCTTTAGAGATGGACATAGATATAGATAGATGTAGAGATATGTTTACTTCAGACTAAACTTAGCAAAATGCAATAAGTATTTTTCCCATCTAGGTGACTTACATGAATGCTGAAATCTTAAGTAGGCCACCTTGCCATGGTGTCTTTCCATACAATTTATTACACAACTCTAAGAAAAAATTGAATCTCATTCCCACCTCTGTGAGAAGAAACTTCTCTAAATTCAAGCATACTTTTTTCTTAATTTATTTTCATTAGAACAGAAATGGAATATGTTATAGTTAACGTGTTAACTAAGGTAGCAGTAACAGATTTGTACATCTGGAGGCTTGAGTAGGATAAGATGAACCCAAATACTTAAAGTATAAAAATAAACGAGGAAGTTAAAAACAGTTCTTGGAACATTTATTTCCTTTAAAAAACCTCTTTACTGTCATGGGTAACATGTCTTTGGTTTACCATTAAAAAGGGGAAGTTCCAGTATTTAATTCTGCAGTAATATACTCCAAAGTCTACCAAGTCTGCAGCCAATGATATCATATTTTGGGGAATAATAATAATAATAATAATAAATTCATATCTAATCTAAACCTCCCAGGCACAACTTGTGGCCATTTCTTTGAGTCTAATCATTAGTTATCTGAGAGAACAGGCTGAACCCCTCCTCATCACAACCTCCCTTCAGGAAGTTGTGGAGTACAATGAGGTCTCCCCTGAGACTCCTCTTCTCCAAACTAAACAATCCCAGCTCCCTCAGCTGCCCCTCATAAGACTTGTGTTCCAGTCCCCTCACCAGTTTTGTTGCCCTTCTCTGGACATGCTTCAGGGCCTTGATGTCCTTTTTGTAGTGAGGGGCCCAAAGCTGAACGCAATACTCAAGGCGCGGCCTCACCAGATCAAAGTACAGGGGGATGATCACCTGCTTGATCCTGATAGATAAGTTATTTCTAATAGAGGCCAGGATGCCGTTGGCCTTCTTGGCTGCCTGGACACACTGCCAGCTCAAGTTCAGACAAGCAATGATCAACACTCCCAACCACAACCCCTCCCAACTTAGTGTTGTCTCCAGACTTATTAAGGGTACCCTCAATCCCCTCATCCAAGTAATCAATAAAGATATTAAACAAGATAAGCCCCCGTACCAACCCCTGGGGGACACTGCTTGTGACGGGATGCTAGCTGGACTTAACTCCACAATTTTCTGGGCATCGACCTCCAGACAGTTCTTTACCCACAGAAGAGTATACTTGTCCAGGCCACAGGCAGCTAGTTTCCCTTGGAGAATACTGTGCAAGACCATGGCACAGGTTTTGCTGAAGTCTAAGTAGACTACATCAACAGCCCTTCCCTTATCTACCAGTCTGGTCACATGATCATAGAAGGATATGAGGTTGGACAAGCACAAGCTGCCTTTTGTGAACCCGTACTGGCTGGGTCTGATCCCCTGGATGCCACAAAAGTGCTGTGTGAGCTCACCCGAGATAATTTGCTCCATAACTTTCCCTGGAATCCAGGTCAGGCTGACAGGCCTGTAGTTCACTGGGTCCTCCTTACAGTTGTTCTTGTAGATGGGAGTCACATCAGCAAGCCTCCAGTCCTGTGGGACTTTTCCAGATAAACAGAAACGCTGATAGATGGTGGAAAGAAGCTTGGCAATTACCTCTGCCAGCTCCCTCAGCATTCTCGGGTAGAGCTTTTCTGGTCCCATGGACTTGTGACATTCCAGATGGAGGAGAAGGTCTCTAACTGTCTCTTCCTGGATTACAGGGGGGTGGGGGGGGGATTCTCTACCTGAATCATAGGGGATGTCCAGGTCAGGGAGTAAAGTACCCTGAAGATAACTGATCTGACTACTAAAGACAGATGTAAAGAAGGCATTGAGAACCTTAGCCTTATTCTTATCCTCAGTGATCACATTTCCTGAGGCATCAAGTAAAGGATGGAAACTTTCCTTGGTTCTTCTCTTTCTGATATTATATTTGTAAAATGATTTCTTGTTCTCTTTTACTTCAGTGGCCAATCTGAGTTCAAGACATCATCTCATGGGCTGTAAATCCTCATATTTAATCCTTTGATCACTGATGTAGTTATAGAAGCCTTTGTCATTGACATCTGTGACCAGATTCAATTCTATCATGGCTTTTGCTTTTCTAAATTGATCCCTGGCTGCTCAGACAATGTTTCTGTATTCCTCCCAGGTTACCCACTATAAGCTCACTGGCTATTTCTGTTCATCAGTTTGAGAGTTTCTCAATAAAATACTGAAATCTAGCTGCAAAAGAGTGTATCAGGGAAAAATAAATAAATAAATCACTGTGCCTATTATGTCCACAGAGCACTGGAACAGAGCAACATCTGGAAGCTGTTGGACTCTTCAGTGCTTCTACAATGGTGAAAAAATAAAGCTATAAAAATGTCAGAGTACAGCTTCTGTACAAAACATGGTCACTGTTTTGTAAAATCAGGCCAGAACCATAAGGGACCTATTGGTCATCAGATGCACAGAATAAATCTCTTTAATGTGAACAGAAGTTACAGGCACCCTCATAACTGCTCAGTCATTCAAGCACTCATATTGAGAATCCAGGTACAGAAACCAGTCTTCCAGACCCGCCTTCTCATAGACCTTCCTTGTTCACACAATTCCACATGCATTGGTAAAAACACATTGTGGGTAAAAACAATCAAACAAAACATCCACTGCATTTATACAAATTGCTTCTTTCTTTTTGTTCCAAATAGATACTGGAAAAGCAGAAAAACATGCTCTTACGGGTTCAGTGTTTCTTTTCTAATCATCTTCTGGTCATATACATCATATTTAAGATATTGGGAGATAAGGGGATCTTTAAAATCCGTTTACATATAGAACAGATGTGCTACTATAATTGGTAGTATAATCAATAGTATAATTTGAGATCCAGTCTTGAGATCTAAACCTCTACTTGCAGTCACAGTGGAACAATGACTAATATTGTTCAGCTCCTTTTATTGATAAAATGAAAGATAAAGTATCATATATGTTTCTCATTTTTGTAAGGCATAAAAATGTTGATGAAATTTCAGTTAAATTTGGGTTTAAAATCATGCAAAATTCAAATAGATTTAATTATCTTCATCAGACTATTCAGCCCAATTCAATAACAAATGTGTTTTTGTCTTGTGCTTCTGTATTTCTCAATTTCTTTCATTGTTTTGTCTGCTGTTTGTGGTTGTATAAAATAATAAACACAAAACTTTAAAAATAAGGACTTTGTTGAAAGAATTCTCTAAAAATATGAATCCTGCAATTTCAACTCCCTAAACAGTATTTGATTCTGAAAGTCCACATTTTTCATTTGTTTTGATAAACATAACTGAACTGTTCACTACTACTCACTGTTTCAAAAGAGTAATGCCAGCTAAAGTAATCCTAAAATTATAGGAAATCCAGAAGACTGGGGGAAATATGGGGAATGTTGATTTTCTAATATTAATCATAGAATCATAGAATGGCTTGAATTGCAAGGGACTTCTAATTCCAACCTCTCTGCCCTGAGCAGGGACACCTTCTAATAGATCAGGTTGTTCAAAGTCCCATCCAAACTGGCCTTGAACACTTCCAGGGACAGGGCATCCGTAGCTTCTCTGGGCAACCTGTTACAGTGTGCTACCACCCTCTGAGTGAAAATAAACAAAGTAAAAAATGCCAGAACCCTAATTAAATAAGACCAATTCCTTAAATACAAACCACTGCCCCCCAGAGGGTCCCAGCATTGTGGGGACAAGTGGAAGCTGGGCCAAAACCAATGCAGCACCCATCTGGAAAGCCATGTCCAGGGGCTACCACCAACACCCCTGAAGAGCAACAGGTAAAGAGTGGGGAAAAAAGTAGATTTAATAGTTGCTGTCAAATTTAGAATCACAGAATACTTAAGGTTGGAAAACACTTCTAAGATCATCTGGTCCAACCATCCCCCTACCACCAATGTCACCCATTAAATCATGTCTCTAAGCACCAGGCCCAACCTTTCCTTAAATACTCCCAGGAACAGTGACCTCCTGGGGCAACCTGCTCCAATGCCTGACTACTCTTTCTGAGATGAAATATCTCCTAATTTCACAGAATCACAGAATCACAGAATAGTCTAGGTTGTAAGAGATCTCCAAGATCACTGAGTCCAACCTCTGAGTCCTCCATTAACCATATCCCTAAGCTCTACATCTAAATGTCTTTTAAAGACCTCCAGGGATGGTGACTCAACCACTTCCCTGGGCAGCCTATTCCAGTGACTAACAACCCTTTCAGTAAACAAGTTCTTCCTAATATCCAACCTAAACCTCCCCTGGTGCAATTTTAGCCCATTCCCCCTCATCCTGTCACCAGGCACGTGGGAGAATAGACCAACTGCCACCTCACTACAGCCTCCCTTCAGGTACCTGTAGAGTGCAATAAGGTCACCCCTGAGCCTCCTCTTCTCCAGGCTAAACAGTCCCAGCTCCCTCAGCCGCTCCTCGTAAGACTTGTTCTCCAGACACTTCAGTCGGCTTTGTTGCCCTTCTCTGGACTCGCTAGAGTACCTTGATGTCCTTCTTGTAGTGAGGGACCCAAAACTGAACACATTACTCGAGGTGCAGCCTCACCAGAGCCGAGTACATGGGGCCAATCACTTCCCTGGACCTGCTGGCCACACTGCTTCTTCTACAAGTCAGGATGTTGTTGACCTTCTTGGCTGCCTGAGCACACTGCTGGCTCATATTCAGCTGACTATCAACCAAAACTCTCAGGTCCTTCTCTGCCGGCCAGCTTTCTAACCACTCATCTCCCAGCCTGTAGCTGTGTTTGGGGTTGTTGTGCCCCAGGTGCAGGACCTGGCACTTGGGGCACATTTGCACCATTGCACCATTTCCAGTCTAAACCTCCCCTGGCACAACTTGAGATCATTCCCTCTAGTCCTATTGGTAGTTATCTGCAAGAAGGCACCAACCCTCAGTTCCCCACAACTTCCTTTCAGTAGCTGTAGTGGCATTGCACCAGAAATGAACCAGTGTGATCCATTCCATCCCTGCACTAATTACACAGCCCCTCAACCCCGCCAACAGTGTGGACCCAGGCAGTAGAGGAGAGGCTGCAGTGGAGCTGCTGAGCTCCTGTGTCGCCCCACTCCCAGCCTTAGCCCAGCCATTACCCTTTTCTTGCTCTCAGTGCCACGGCTGGCCTGGCACAATATCCTGCCCTGCACATCCTGGCCTGGAAGAAGATAGGCTGCTTTGTTGGAACCAATTTGATAGATGCAGAATTCCATAAAGAGGTCAGGTAGCTGAATATTCTCTTCAAAATGAGCACTGAGAGCTCTGGAACCCAAAAGCTTTGAATGTATTATGGTGTTTTTTTTTTTTTTCAGTTCTTACTTGTGAAGCACTCTGTTAATCCTCTGAAACACTTACTAAACTAAATAATTTGAGAAATTTAAAGAAATAAATTCTTAATTAAAAATATATTGCTAAAGACAACTCCTTTAACTGCTTCTTGTAAAAGTAACTTGTTAACCAACCATAACAGAATCATTAAATGTAACAATACAGTCTTTTGAAAAATGTTTATATATTTCAAATATCATATATGATTTAATTCCTTTTGGGCATACCATTTTAAAGTCAACTGCAAATTGAAACATCATGCAAATTGTTTAGAATAAATCGCTTTATGAGATCAGCATATTAAAACAACAAATAATTCACTGTGTATTAAAATAAAACTTGTAAAATAACAGAAAATTCCAATAACTACTAAAATATCTAAACATTTGTTCCCATCCTCAAGTCAATTTTTTAAGTAATTAAAAACACATTAGAAGGCTTATTGACTTATTAAGTGTACAGGACGGTGTTGAAACACCAACCAATACACCAACCTTGTGCACTGACAGGCACCAACTGGTCCTGAGCAAACATTTGGCGTTCAGTCTGTCTGTTAAGTTCATGTGTAATGGAATGCTGTATATGGAGGTCGCCTCTTTCAAGATGCTTCTTTAGGAGTCAGACTGTAATATGTAGGAAGGAAGAATAAGTTTGGAATGACAGTGACCTCCAGTAGCACATTTTTCATAACATTTCCCCATACAAACTTCAAGATAATGAATTCTAAATTATTTTCTTCCACAATTAAAATAACAACAACAACAACAATTATTATTATTTTTATAATAAAAACACAAGTAAATCAAGCCAAAGTTAATTTGATGTAGCTACCATGGATATAATGTATATTGTGTTTTCTTTTATGATGTCATCAAGTCAGTTTTGGCTCTTTTTGATGCCACTAGAGTCCATTTGAAAGTTACATAGTTAACTCAATGAGAAGGGAGAGTTTCTGTTTTTCACCTGTTCTGTACACTAATACATTATGTGGATAATCGATATCACCTGATAATCAGTATGAACTACCAAGTGTAGTTTTTTTCATCAGAACTTCTGTCATGTTTCTCTCTCAAATAAACTGCCCAACGGCAGTTTACTATACTGGTTATATTTGGTTTTAATTAAAATATGTATTTTGCTATTCACTGCAAAAATACTCTTTTTTGATAGCTTTTTTTCCCTCAGAATTAGAAACCTCATATTTTCTATTATGTGTAAAACTGCTATAGTATGTCTAAGATAATTTGATTTTCCATAACAAGACACAGTCATTGAAGGCTTAATCATGGTATTTTAGCTTGTTCTTAAATCTCTTACTCTAAATCAGTTCTTCAGTAAAATTAACAACAAGAAGTAATATTTAAATAACACTCTCTGCAGCAAAATTATTTTGAATCAATTAAATGTAGCCAGTTTATTTTTCCAAGTGAAAGTGTTTGCTTAACACTGATGCATAATCAATCCTTTCCAATGATCTTGATGTTGTACTAGCTACAGCTAGTGTGGATAGCATGCAAACCATTAGTGAAACTAATATAGAACCCTTTCCAAGAAAAATAGATGGAAATTTTTCTGTTGTCTACCTTCAGAATACAGGCTGGAATTAATAGTATAATAATAATATCCTCAATATCCTCTGAACATTTTTTTTTTCTTTTTTTTTTTTCTTTTTCTTTTTTTTAATGTAATGATTCAGAACTACCAGAATAACCTCCACTTTTCTATGAGAATTTTTCTTTTGAACTGACAATCCTTCTATAGGATTATTTTACCTTCTGGGAACCACTACAAATGGTTATATGTACTTAAAATTCCCCTGAGACTTTTTGGCCAGGGCAAGATAAGGTGTTACCCACCCATTTCTTAAAAGCAAATAGGAGAAAGAGAAGAAAGATTTTGACATGTTCATTGAGGTGTTCTTTGTTCCTTTTTGTTTCCACAGGGACAAGAGGAAAGAAATCTTTGTTGATGTGTTACTATTCCAGAATATATAAAATTGAAAATAGCTAGCAGTGCTTTGCTTTTGTTAAGAGGCATATTGCCCAGATCAAGACTACAACTGCAAATATAGAAACATCTCAAGAGGAGAAGCATTCTATAATTCAATTCATATTTTACCTCAGTAGTAGGAGAGGATTACAAATTTTTCCTTTCACTACATTGAAGAACTGATGCACAATCTCTGACACAATTTACTATTATACATGCTAATTAAATATTATGTTATATGTATATATGTATGTTAATTAAATATTTCACTGGTTTTTTTTTGTTGTTGTTGTTGTTTTGTTTTTCTCCACACAGTTCACAGATACATTGATCTCACATGGCTAGCCACAGATACCATGAAATGTGACCTTGAAAAAACTAAACGTCTGAGTAATGTATTTCATATGTGAAGTGGGAAACTGCAGAGTTCTGTGAGAATACTTTGGCATATATTTTAGATATTTATTCACATAGATTATTAATTATTGTATTATTTTAGAATTTCATATTACTTGACAGAGTATATAATCTCAGAAAATCATGTTTCTATATAAAATTCCTGAAAAGAAAAAGAAAATAAATATATCTTGTTTTCTAGACCAGGAAAAAAAAAAAAAAAAAAAAAAAAAAAAAAAAAAAAAA
>NC_048926.1:58191182-58222128 GCF_011077185.1 Oxyura jamaicensis | reverse complement strand
AAAAAAAAAAAAAAAAAAAAAAAAAAAAAAAAAAAAAAAAGGTATCCCTCTTGTCAACTTTCAGTTATACCTAGTTTTGTTTGTTTGTTTGTTTGTTTGTTTGTTTGTTTGTTATTTTGTTCTTAGGGCCTTCTATCCAAATAAATTATTATTAAATCATCATCCTCTTCAGTTATTTTTATGTAATTCATTTTTCACCCACATCTATAGGGCACAGCTAAGACATTTAGCAGATTATTCAAGAATAGCATTTACTTTACAGACAGGTGTTGATATTTAGATCCCTCTAACCAAATCTTTGACTGTGAAGTGCAGGACATCAGGGTCTTATTTCCCTGAGGTAGGCATTCTCAGGAAAATCCTCTGGAGAATATGACCTTCTGGCATTCATGTTGATGACATTTTAGCAACCTACCAGGTCTTTCAAAAAAAAAAAAAAAAAAAAAAAAAATATTGTAGATGTTTCAGTAGGAAGACACAAAATAAATGTATTACCAGAACAGTGATTTTTCTGTGGTGTAGGTCACATAAACAGATCCAGATCTTATTCTCTTTGGAGACAAAATAGACTTCTGCAGAACGAATCAATCCTACATTAGGACAGTAACTGCAAGAAGTGATGCCCCTATAGATGCCAGTACATGGCAAGTACAGAAAGAACAAATATCCTGAATAGAATTTTAAGTGAAAACAATTCCCTCAATGACAGAAGTTCTCACAGATATTTTTTATATTATTTTTTATTTTTCTATAAAGAGGGAGAAAAATAGTGATAATTATAGAAAAAATCACAGGATCACAGAATCATCACAGAATTGTAGGAGTTGGAAGGGACCTCAAGAGATCATTGGGTCCATCCCCCCTGCCAAAGCAGGTTCCCTAGAACAGGTTGCCCAGGTAAGTAGGTGTTCAGATGGACCTTGAATATCTCCAGAGAAGGAGACTCCAAAACCTCCATGGGCAACCTGTTCCAGTATTCCATCACCCTCACCATGAAGTTCTTTCATATGTTGGTGTAGAACTTCCTGTGCTCTATCTTGTGGCCATTGCTCCTCGTCCTGTACCCACAAACCACTGAAAAGAGGTTGGCCAAATCCCTCAGTCTTCCACGCTTAATATATTTGTAAACATTAATAAGATCCCTCCTCAGTCTTCTCTTCTCAAGGCTGAACAGACCCAGGTCTCTCAACTTATCCTTACAGGGGAGATGCTCCAGGCCCTCTATCATCTTTGTGGTCTTGCACTAGACTCTTTCCAGGAGATCCCTGTCTTTTTTGTACCGGGGTGCCCAGAACTGGACACAGTATTCCAGGTGAGGCCTGACCAGGGCAGAGTAGAGGGGGAGGTTCACCTTCCTTGACCTGCTGGCCATGCTCCTTTTAATGCACACCAGGATCCCATTGGCCTTCTTGGCCACCAGGGCACACTGGTTGTTCGTGATTAACCTGTTGTCCACCAGGACCCCCAGGTCCTTCTCCTCAGAGCTCCTCTCCAGCAGGTCATCCCCCAGCCTGTACTGATATATGTGGTTGTTTCTTCCCACACTTGCTCTTGTTAGACCTTATTTAGTTTCCTTCTGCCCAACTCTCCAGCCTGTCCAGGTCTTGCTGAATGGCAGCACAGCCTTTTGGTATGTTGCCCTCTTCTTCCAGCTTTGTATCATCAATGTACTTGCTGAGGGTGGACATTATTCTCTCATCAAGATTGTGGATGAAGACATTGAACAAGACTGGACTCAGCACCGACTCCTGGGGAACACCACTAGTCACAGGTCTCCAGTCGGACTCTGTGCCTCCGATCACCACCCTCTGAGCTCAGCCAGTCAGCCAGTTCTCAACCCACCTTACGGTCCACTCATCTATCCCACACTTTCTCATCTTTTTTAGCAGGATATAATGGGAGACAGTATCGAAAGCCTTGCTAAATTCAAGGTAGATGACATCCACTGCTCTCCCCCCATCTACCCAGCTAGTGATGCCTTCATAGAAGGCTACAAGGTTCATCAAGTACAATTTCTCCTTGACGAATCCATGCTGACTACTCCTCATAATATTCTTCTATTCTAATTGCTTGGAGGTGGCCTCCAGAACAAGCTGTTCCAACACCTTTCCAGGGACAGAGGTGAGACTGACTGGCCTGTAGTTTCCCGGATCCTCCTTCTTGTCCTTTTTGAAGACTGGAGTGACATTGGCTATCCTCCAGGCTTCAGGCACCTCTCCTGTTCTTGAATACCTTCCAAACATGATAGAGAGCAGTTCAGAAATGACCTCCGCAATCTCCCTCAGCACATGTGGATGCATCCTGTCGGGGTGCATTGATTTGTGTGTGTTGATCACACTCAGATGCTCCCGAACTACTCCCTCTTCAGTTATGGGGGAGCTCTCCACTTCCCAGGATCTATCTCCTGCCTCCAGGTTCTGGGAGTACCAGGGGAAGCCTTTGAAGAAAAGACCGAAACAAAGAAGGCATCCAGTATTTCCATGTGGGCCTTCCTTGTTGCATCCGTGCAGGCCCTGAAAACACTCCTATACTCCTCCCAAGATGACAGCCCTATTTCCATATTTCATAGACTTCCCTCTTCCTTTTGGTCTTGTCGATGAGCTCCTTGCTCATCCATGCAGGTCTCATACCCCCCTTCCCTGTTTTCCTACTCTTCAGGATGCTTCAGTCCTGAGCTTGGAAGAAGTGTTGATTAAATGTTGCTGACTTCTCACAAGCACCCTTGCCTTCTATCAGTCTAGCCCATGAGATATCCCCAAGTAGATCCCAGAAGAGGTCAAAGTTGGCTCTCCAAAAGTCCAGGGCATCAATCCTACTTTTTGCCTTACTTCTTCAACCAAGTTCAGTCTTGAACTCCACCATCTCATGGTCACTGCATCCCAAGTTGCCCCCATCCTTCACATCCCTAACAAGCACATCTCTGTTGGTAAGCACAAGGTCCAGAAACACCCATCACTTCATTGGCTCCTTCACAAACTGTGTCAGAAAATTATCTTCAACACATTTTAGGAACTGTTTGGACTGCATGTGCCTGGCTGAATTGCTTGGAAAGATTTCATAGTTTGCCTGAATTCATTCTAACAGTGATGAGGAACATAAATTTGTGCTGTCTATAATATGTACAGATGGACCCCTACTAGAGTGACCCAGTGGAGCTCATGCAGCCTGATTTATGCAAGTTTATAGCTCCATGCTATAACTGTATGCTTATTCAGTTCCATCCTGCCTTAGAAGGCTGTATATATTCAGGATATTTAGACTAGTTACTTCTCCTTCAGCATCTGACAGAGTACTGTCCCAATATCTTATGATACATTATGACAGTCTCCTAAGTGCCCTGTCCTAATTTCCTGTTAACATTTACACTTGCTTCTGGCCATTTTTAGCTACTCAGAATTAACTTTTATTGCCCTTAGGAATAGAATGCCTTGCTGAAAAAGTTTAATGATTTATCTCAATTACTGGCACCCAAACTAGCTCATACTTTCCTCTGATTATAATTTTGACTAGCTTGGCAACTCATGTTTGTGTTAAGCTCACACTAAGAAGTGAGGAGAATGAAAAGGAACTGGGTAGAAGTCAGTTTTCTACCTTTTGAAAACCAAGGCTCTAAGGCTTCCTGTAAAGATAAAAATGTTAGAAGGTATAATTGTTTATGGCACTAGTGAGTTGCCAAGAGGTATGTAGTACAGTTCTTCATCTTCTGTTTTTTATTATCTCACGTCATAGTAATTTTAACATAGCATACCGAATGCAGAATATATTAGTGACTCTGGGGAGACACGGTGTTTTAGAAAGAAGAGTTATGGAGTTACAGAAGTCTCATCCTCTTTTGTAGGAGACACTTCAGAGGTCTAAAACCTTAGAGGGTGAAACAAAGATCACAACACTGAATGAAAAACAGTGTTTGTAAATCTCCAAAACCTTTTTTTTTTTTTTCTTTTTAATACTGGCCTAATAAACGATTCTGTTACTGATCTCCACGTTTCAGGGAATCATCCATACCCACAGTTCAGAGAGAGAGAGAGAGGGAGCACAACTATGTCTTTTCAGCAAAGACTAAATATAGACTACCAAAGAGTAAAATTCTAATTCCACTCTTTGCTTGAGTTTGAATAAATTTTAACTGAAATAAGAAAAAACAACAAAAAAAAACACAACATAATTTCCCACTCTATTACACAATTATTCTAGATTTTTTTTTTTTTTTTTTTTTTTCCTTTCACCTATTCTGTAGCTCAACTGTTTATTAGGGACAATAAGTCTTATGTGTGGTATGCACCAAGAAGAAGAACAATTTCAAAGTAGTCTATCTAAACATCATATCAAAGTCTGAGTAATTTTGAACAGCCCAGAAATAGTCCTTTATATCATGGAGAGTCTTAGCAATAAAAGCAATGGTTCTCGTATAGTTTGGATCTAAATTTTGGTTGTTAATACCTATATGTTTAGGTAACTTGTAGATAACTAATTTGGATTAGAGATCCATTTCCTAATAAATATTTCCATTTAAAACTTAATTTCTTCCTTGCACTGAGAGAGACTTAGTCATTAGTGAAGATTAATTTATTAAAGTACTTAGGCACTTTTGGATGGATTGGCATTTTAGGAATCCAGTCCTGTTTTCAAAAATTCCTAGATACCAGAGTTCCATTGAAATTACATTTCTCAAACTTGCTACTTTTCTTTGAATGACATTTTCTTGAGCTTATTTGAATATATATATTATATATACATGTATATATATATTTCCTTGGTAGCAGTAAAAATCACAATACTGCAAACAATACTTTTTGGATAACCATTCCAGAAGATGAAAAATAATGTCTGCAACATTGCCTACCCAGCTGAGCTTGTAAAATTCCTATCTGAAAAAGAGCAAACTAGCATTATTTCCTTCAAATATGAGCTCTTGTCATTTTTGCACTCTTTCAGAAAATAGCTTTAATAGTTTATGACTACTCCTGCCTGAAAGGGATGAGAGCAGATATTTATTTATATATATATATATATATTTATTTATGAATACTGTAAAAGACCTCACTATAATACCCACAGAAATTGATAAAGTCATTTAAGGTTTTCCTACCACTGTTCTATTTCTTTGATGGTTATTTATGCAATTTCTGTTGCAGAAAATAAGTCTGATATAATCCTGAACTGTTTGGAAGTTAAGAGAAAAAAACATATTGGTGAGTTTGAAAAGATTACAGATAATATTCTGGTTTCTCTTAAAGATTAAATTTATTTGTAAATATAATCTCCTCTCATGATATGAAGACTCTCTATCTGTACCTAAATCTTATATAACCAATCATTTTAAAGCAGTTTGAATTTAGGAACATTTTTTAAGTTGTTTTCACATGAAATCATCATACAGTAGTTTATAAATACAACCTTGAGGATATAAGATTCATTGCAGTAATATTGTTGAGTTATTACTTCACTGTGTAAAGTAAAAAATAAAAATAATAAAAAAAATCCTTGATACCCCTTTTCACAGTCTTGACATGCATCTCTTTGCTTGTTTCACCACCACAGTTGATTAAAATTTTATTAATAATCATTGTTTGATATTACCTTTTCTTGATATTTCAATTGTTCCATAGAAACAAGAACATCATATGAGAAGAGAGATTCTCCAAGCATACTTAGCTTATGTTGCAGTTGGCAGTGTGGAAGGAGGATAGCATTATCCTTATTCTGTAATACTACAGTCACCATCCAATAAGGGAAAAATGTGTTATTATTATTATTATTATTATTATTATTATTATTATTATTATTTGTTTTGTTTATTTATCTTAGTTATTTTTGGTTTTATTACATAAACCTTCAAAACTAGTGACATATTTATGACAATCCTCTACCCACTAGTATTCTGTGAAATGATGGACAAAGTCACTTTACAGATTCTGAGGCCCCATGAACTTCAGGCCATGCAAAGATCTATTGACACTCTATAAGCTACAGACATTGTTTCTTTAATTCCCCAAAGTAATGTGTGTAAGATATATCATTCTCAGAGGAAATAAATAAATGTTAATATCACTACCTAAATGTATCCATATAAACTTATTGATGCTGACTAGCAAGTGATCTGAGTTAGGTAGGTCTCCAGGACCTTACTAAGATTGTAACAGAATGAGGTAATGAATATGTTTAGATCTGAGAAGCCATGTGCCCACATTATCACTCAGCTCTACACAGGATAATACACCCTTCTGTGAGTTATGAGGAATATTTTCACACTATATTGTTTTATGGCATGTAGATATCTCTCAAGAAACAGTCTACTTGGGAATACTGTATTTAGATAGAAGGATGTAACTAATTGTCTTTTAAATTCAGAAATAAAGATCTTGCTGTAATCTTTTCATTCCACCAATCTTGAATCATAGAATCATTAGGGTTGGAAAAGACCTCCAAAATCATCTGGTCCAACCATCACCCCACTACCAAAGCCACCCACTAAACCACATCCCTGAGCACCAGGTCCAACCTTTCCTTAAACACCCCCAGAGATGGTGACTCCACCACCTCCCTGGGCAACCCATTCCAGTGCCTGACTACTCTTTCTGAGAAGAAATGTCTCCTAATTTCCAATCTGCAACTCCCCTGGAGCAACATGAGGCCATTCCCTCTAGTCCTATAACTAGTTATCTGTGAGAAGAAGCTGAACCCCAGCTCCCCACAGGGGGATAATGCCACATGGCTTCTGGGATCTAAACATGCTCATTACTTCCCCTTTCAGGTAGTTGTAGCAAGCAATAACGTCTCTCCTGAGCCTTCTCTTCTCTAGACTAAAAAAAAAAAAAAAAAAAAAAAAACTGTTTCTTGAGCCACTCGACTTATGTTCTATGCCCTTCACCAGCTATGTAGCCCTTCTCTGGACACATTCCAGGGCCTTGATATCCTTCTTGTAGCGAGGGACACAAAGATGAACACAATACTTGAAGTGAGGTCTCACCAGATCAGAGTACAGGGGGATGATCATCTCCCTGGTCATACTGGTTACACTATGCCTGATACAAGCCAGGATGCTGTTGGCCTTCTTGTCCACCAGGGCACACTGCTGGCTCATGCTCATCCAGCACCCCCAGATACTTTTCGTCTGCACAGATTTCCATCCACTCTGCCCCAGGCCTGTAGCATTGCATGGGGTTGTTATGCCTTTGACTAATTTTGTATAAGAAAAAATGTTTAAATTTTCTTCTCCATTCAGTTTCTCAACAAGACGATCTTGTTCTCATGGTTGTGCATTTCTTATTTTTCCCCTTTTTTCCTCCCACCATTAGTTTATTGTTGTGTTTTTCGGTTAAAAATATCTGTGTCTTATCAAACTGAAATAATCTTCAAAGGATCTATTCATCTTCAACAATGAATCTCAGTCAGTAGTACTATGTTACAATCTCAGCTTTTCTTGTCTCTTCTTTCTGTTTCATACACAACAACTCTTGTCAAGCATCTGTAGATTTCTTGCTGATTATCTCTTCAGAATCCTTACTAAAACAGCAGTAACTTATTCCATGTGTTTTGTATAAGGATTTCAAAGCAAGGACTAGAAATGTTGAAAAAAACACCAAAACAAAACAAAACAAAACAAAACAAAAACACAAATAAATGCCTCATACACCTGAGAAAGATATATTATTTTGGTTGAAAGGTAGTATGGGTGTGAGTTCTTGTTTATAACTATTATAACATCTCATTAAGAATGTACTCTTCATAAAGTTTATTAAAAATCAACCTGTAAGTGCTCTTAAATTTAAATGTTCTTAATGTCTGTATTTCATTTCATTATATAGACAACTTCTTTCCTGGACAAGCAAACTAATATATGTGATATATTAGCTGTTTTTTGGTGGTGGTTGGGTTGGGTTGTTTGTTTGTTGGTTGGTTGGTTTTTAATTCTTTCCAAACTGGAAATCAGTTTAAACTTTTCTTGCTTCTAACAAGAAATTGAAAAACTATTCCTCAGGATTAATTTATTTGTTAAATACTGATCTTTCCAATTATAGAGAAGCATCAATCTTAACAAACTTGTCATTATTTGTAATTCTTATTATTAACTCCAGTCCTTTTTCACTTGTATCAATAGAAAAATCTACTTTGACTGTAGTGGGACAACTCCAGGTCAAATGCACAAGTGATCTGTATGAAAGGTGGCTTGGACTGCTCACTGAAGTGCTGGAAGTTGGTTGATCTTCAATACCACCATCAAATATAAGTTTGTTTTTGTCAATCGATTGAAACAAAGATAAGCATTATGTAGGAAAGATATGTAGAAGTGCAACCCCTCCACCCCCCACCCCCCTTTTATTTATTTATTTTTAATTTTAATTTCTCAATAGAGTATGAAAACCAGTTTTAAGAACCGATGCAAGATTATGAGGATTATGGATTTTAAAGATCATTGGACTTTGTCCAATGAAAAATGACTCATCTAAATTCCATCTAAGTATCACTGTCACTATATGTAAATATATAGGGTTTAGAATCGTATTTAATCATAATTATTTTTTTCTTGTTCTATAAAAATATTTTGAAATACGATATAATGAAATGTGTTCTAATATTGTAGAATCATATAATGATTGGAAAAGACCTCCAAGATCATCTATCTGGTCCAATAATCCCCCAGCCACCAATATCACTCACTAAACCATGTCCCCAAGTACTATATCCAAACTTTCTTTAAACACTCCCAGGGATGGTAACTCCACCATCTCCCTGGGTAACCTGTTCCAATGCCTAACTCGTCCTTATGACAGGAAATTTCTCTTAATAATCTGAAATAATGTAATGTAATAATTGATTACAATATAATAGTGTAATATAATAAATAGTGGTGTAAGTATGCATTTTTAGAGTTTAAGATCATAGTCAGTTTATTGTCTAAATCATAAAATTACTTGTATTGTAGCCTTATATCAGGTAGAACTAACAGTAATCATGCTAACCTATTTTCAGAAAAAAAAAATATATATATATTAAAAAAAAAAAAAACATGCAACAAATAACATTTTGATAAACTTAAAGGGAGTTTAAAACACCCAAAATATATATTTTGATCTTCTGTATTTTTTCAGTCCTCTTTGCTCAAGAGCTAAGCTTTTTAATATTACTATTATTATTATTATTATTAATTACCTTACTCATATTTTTAAATGATTTCTTTGCACGTTTTATTCTTGTTGCAAGAAATTAGGGAAATGAATGCTTTGAAATGTAACTTTTAATATCATCATGGAGTATCTTATTCTAAATATTTTATCAGTAAAGAGTGCCCATGGTGGAGAAATAAAGTACTTTTGACAGAACAAATTAAGAAGTCTAACAAAAGATATCAGTGTTTCATGAAAAATCAAGTGGGTCTGAAAGAAAATGTCAACAGTAAATCAACCCCAGAAGACAGTTTCATACATTGAATTCTTGAGTCAACATATCAATATACTTTATTTTCTTAAAATACCAGTCTAAGAAGAACCCACCCTTTATCTAGACATTTCCAGCTCAGATTTTACTACCTATTTTAATGATGGACATATGATCTGTGATCATATATCCATCCATATATGTTAGCAAACACCATGTAATCATTTGTTGGTGGAAAACAAAACAAAACAAAACAAAAAACAACAAAACTTTTAAGTACTCAGCAAGTTACACTTTTTTTTTATATTTTTTATTTTTTTTTCCTGTATTCATGAACCTATGGCACACTTCACAAATCCTCTGGAAAAAAAAAAAAAAAAAAAAAAAATTCTAAGAAAAAAACTACTCTCTCCCCTTCAAATTATAGCTCAGTACAAAGAGGGCAATTCCTTAAAAATGTCTCCCTAAAAGTCTTCATTTATGGGGGATTTCTGGTATGGAATAAATGAACACAGTCTTTATAAACACAGAAAGGCAGCCTCAAACATTATCTCACAGATGTCCCTAGATATGGTAACTTCAGACTTCTTACTCCAACATGTTTAAATCTCTGATGAAGTGTGTCAGAGCCAATAGCCACTTACACATAGAATCATAGAATCTTAGAATATCCCAAGTTGGATGGGAGCCATAAGCATCATTGAGTCCAACTCCTGGCATCGCACAAGTCTACCCAAAATTTTAGACCATGTGACTAAGTGCACAGTCCAAATACTTTTTAAATTCAGACAGACTTGGTGCAGTGACTACTTCACTGGGGAGCCTTCTCCAGTGTGCTACCACCCTCTAGGTGAAGAACCTCTTCCTGATGTCTAGCCTAAACCTCCCCTGCCTCAGCTTGACACCATTCCCGCAGGTCCTATCAGGAGAATAGGTCGGTGCCTTCCCCTTCACTCCCCCTCACGAGGAAGCTGTAGACTGCGATGAGGTCTCCCCTCAGCCTCCTCTTCTCCAGGCTGAACAGACCAAGTGACACCAGCCACTCCTCATGTGTCTTCCCCTCCAGTCCCATCAGCAGCTTCACCACCTTCCTCTGGACACTCTCCAATAGTTTCACATCCTTTTTGTACTGTGGTGCCCAGAACTGCACACAGTACTCAAAGTGAGGCCACACCAGTGCAGAGTAGAATAGGATAATCACTTCCCTCTACTGACTAGTGATACTGTGTTTGATGCACCCCAGGATATGGTGCACAGTATACAGAAACACTTTAAACTCAAGTCTTGCTCATATAAGCAGAAAAGTAGATTCCTGGAAAATAATAATAATAATCTGTTTCTTTATAGCCTCACCATCCTTGGAGAAATTTAAAAGCTGTCTGAGCATAGTTCTAACAAACAGTTTTAGCTGACCCTCCTTGAGCCAGGAGTTTAGACCAGATGACCTCCAGAGGTCCCCACAAATTTCAGTCACGCTGCAACTCTGTTATTTGGGCAATTATTCTTCTTAGTATTTAAATAAACAGAGTAAGTTACAATGCCTTAGCTTGAGACTTTATTACATCTCCTGTGTACCAAGTTTTCTTGTGCTTGAGCCTGTGACCAGGAATACTGTTTAGAATAGAAACACATGGAATGTAATTGAATGGAGTGGAATGGAATAGTTCAGTGCAAATGAACCTACAAAGATCATATAGTCCAACTGCCTGACCACTTCAGGGCTAACCAAATGTTAAAGCGTATTAATGAGGGCATTATCCAAACAACTCTTGAACATTGACAGTCATGGGGCATCACCTCTCTAGGAAGCCTGTTTCATTGTTTGACCAGTATTAAAGAATATTTCTGAATGTCTAGACCTTGGCACAGCTTTGTGCCATTCTCTCATGCAGGTGATGCAGCCTCACAGACAGATCTCCAGGGGGGACACATTGCCACCCAGGTGTCAGGATTCTGGGTGTGCTCTACTTTTCTGTCAGTACAGGATAGAAGTAGTGAGCACCACTGTGGGAGGTGTGCCCAGGTTGAAGAGTCGCTGCACCTAGTGGCAGGAGGTAGGCGGGCTGAAGAGTATCAGAGAGTCAGAGAAATGGATTGACTGGTGTGGTAGAACTCTGTCGTCACTGAGTCAGGCTCCTCAGCCAGCCACTGCACAAGAAATGAAAGTTCCTCTACCCTCTTGTCACCAGGCAAAGGGAGGGAATCTAAAAGTCAGGAGGGAGTGGAAAATGGCTCCTGCTTGTCACAGAAAGTCAACCCCCCCTGCTGTGCACCTCACCTTCCCAGGTGCCCCTACACAACAGGTATGAGGCTCTGGAACTTGGTGGGCAAAAAAAAAAAAAAAAAAAAAAAAAAAAAGATGTGGACAAAGGTCCATTCACAGTGAGGGAGTCTTCCAGAGCAGGTCAACTTATGCTCTGTATCACAATAATTTCCACAAAGAAAAAAAAAAAAAAAAAAGGATTATAGTTATAGGGGAGTCCCTTCTGAAGGGAAGAGAGCTCCTGATTTGATGTCTAGACACAAGTATGAATATGAAACGTTGCTCAGAAATTCACTTACCTGATACACCTGTGCATCTGGAATCATCATTCTGATTCATGGGTTTTTCAGGTGGGCAGTGATGAGATGGAAAATAAGTTCAAGAGTGATCAAAAGGGTCTTTAGAGCTTTGGGGCAATTGGCCAAGGGTTCAGATGAACAGATAGTGGGTGGTGTTTTCCTCCATCCTTACAGTACCAGGGATCAATACTGAAAGAAACAGGCAGACCCAGCTGATCAATGCATAGCTCCGAGGCTGTTGCCACTGGCTCAGTTCTGGGTTTCTTGACCATGGGAAGGTCTACATGACACCGGGTCTACAGGCTCTAGATTGGGAGCACCATTCTCTGATGGGGAAAAGGATTTTTGCCCAGGAGTAAGCAGGGGTGATTGAAAGGGCTTTAAAATACATTTGAAGGGGGAAAGGGACAAACCCAGGCCTACCACTGATAAGCTTTGGGACCGTATGACAATATTTGAGGGAATGTATGATTGTAAGATTTTTCAGTCTGCCTCATGAGAGGGTGAGTTAAATGAAAGACATCTAAAGTGTTCTTATACAAACACATGCAGCATGAGAAACAAGTACACTAATGCATGTAGTACGGGAAACAAATGGGAAGAACTGGAGTTCTGTGTACAGTCACAAGGCTATACTCTCATTGCAGTTACAGAGACCTGGTGGGTTATAGCTTACATGACTGGAATGTTGCCATGGAAAGCTATGTACTTTCAGAAAAGACCAGCCTGGAAGACAAGGTGGTGGAGTTGCTTTTTATGTGAGAGAGCAACTGGAATGCATGAAGCTCTGCCCAGGAGTTGATGAAGAGCGAGTTGAGAGCTTATGGGTAAAGATTAAAGGGCAGACTACTATGGCTGATACTGCTGTGGGTGTTTGCTATAGGCCACCTGATCAGGAGGAGGAAGTAAATAAAGCCTTCTTCAGACAGCTGGAAGAAACCTCCCAGTCACAATCCTTGGTTCTCACAGGAGACTTCAAGCCCCCTGACATTGGCTGGGACTGCACACCTAGGCACAAACAGTCCAGGAGGTTCCTGCAGTGCATTGATGACAGATTTTTGACACAGGTGGTGGAGAAGCCAATATGGAGAGGTGTGCTGCTTGATCTTGTATTAACAAATGAGGAAAGACTAGTTGGAGATGTGAGGGTCTGGGGCAGCCTTGGCTACAGTGACCATGACATTGTGGAGTTAAGGATCTTGCAAGGAGGAAGCAGGGCAAAAAAACAGGATTGCGACCCTGGGCTCTGGAAGCACAAACTTTGGACTCCTTGGGGATCAACTTGGAAGAATCCCATGGATTAGGGCTCTAAAAGGAAGTGGGTTCCAAGACAGCTGGTCAATATTCAAACATCACTTCCTCCAAGCTCAAGATCAGTGCATCTGTATAAGTAAGAAGGTGAGCAAAGGGGGTAGAAGGCCTACATGGATGGGCAGGGAGCTCCTAGCAAAGCTCAAATAGAAGAAGGAATTTTACAGCACAAAGAAAAATGGAAAAGCCACCAGGAAAGTATATAGGCACACCATCACAGTAGGCATGGATGTAAAATGTAAGGCAAAGGCCCATTTGAATTAAATCTGGCAAGGGATGTCAAGGACTATAAGAAGGTCTTCTTCAAATACATCAGTAGAAAATGGAAGACTAATGAAAATGTCAGCACTTGGCTGAATGGGGTTGGTGCCCTTGTGACAAAGGATACGGAGAAGGTAGAGTTGCTGAACATCTTTTTTTGTTTCAGTCTTTACTGCTAAGATCAGCCCTCAGGAATCTCAGACCCTGGAGACAATGGAAGAAGTCCAGAGAAAGGAGGACTTTCCATTGGTGGAAGAGGACCGGGTCAGAGACCATCTAAGCAAACCTGACATCAACAAATCAATGGGCCACAATGGAATGTACCCACAGGTACTGAGGGAGCTGGCTGATGTTATTAATAGGCCACTCTCCCTCATCTTTGAAAGGTCATGTAGAACAGGAGCGGTACCCAAGGATTAGAAGAAAACCAATATCGCGCCAGTCTTCAAAAAGGGCAAGAAGGAGGACCCAGGCAACTACACGTCACTCAGCCTCACCTCCATCCCTGGAAAGGTGGTGGAGCAGCTCATCCTAGAAGTCATCTGTGGAGGATGAGAAGGTGATCAGGAGTAGTCAGCATGGATTCATCAGGGGGAAATCATACTGAACCAGTTTAATAGTCTTCTATGATGAGATGATTAGCTGGGTAGATGAGGGGAGGGAGGTGGATGTGGTCTGCCCTGACTTCAGCAAGGCTTTCGACACTGTCTTCCATAACATCCTCATAGACATGATCAGGAAGTGCGGTCTAAATGAGTGGAGAGTGAGGTGGATTGATAACTGACTGTATGTCAGAGCTCAGAAGGCTGTGCTCAGTGGTGAGGAGCCTGTGGAGGCCTGTGCTAGGCCTGGATGATGGAATGGAATGTCTGATACCCCAGAGGGCTGTGTTGCCATTCAGAGGGATTTGGACAGGCCAGAGAGCTGGACCAAGAGGAAGCTCATGAATTACAACAAGGGCAAGGGCAGGGTCTTGCACCTAGGGAGGAATAACCCCAAGCACCAGTACAGGCTGGGATAGCAGCTCTGCAGAGAGGGACCTGGGAGTCCTGGTGGACAGCAGGCTGATCATGAGTCAGCAATGTGCTCTTGTGGCCAAGAAGGCCAATGGTATCCTGGGCTGCATGCTGAATATTTTTTCCAGAAGGTCAAGGTTGGTGATCCTCCCACTCTCCTCAGCCCTGGTGAGGCCACACCTGGAGTACAGTGTCCAGTTCTGGGTCCCTCAGTACAAGAGGGACATGGAGCTACCAGAGTGAGTTCAGAGGGCTATGAAGATGATTAGAGGACTGGAGTACAAGATCCACTAAGATGGGCTGAGAGAACTGGGCTTGTTCAGCCTGGAAAAGAGAAGACTGAAGGGAGACCTCATCAATGAATATAAATATCTGATGGGAGGTTGTCAAGAGTATGGAGTCAGACTTTTTTCATTTGCGCTCAGTGACAGCACAAGATACAACGGGCACAAACTGAAGCACAGGAAGTTCTGTCTGAATATGAGAGGTCATTTCTTTACTGTGAGGGTGACAAATCATGGGCACAGGTTGCCCAGAAAGGCTGTGGAGTCCCATTCTCTGGAGATATTCAAAACCCACCTGGATTCCATTTTGTTCAATATGCTCTAGGTCATCCTGCTCAGCAGGGAGGTTGGACTAGATGATCTTAAGAGGTCCCTTCCAACCTTGGACATTCTGTTATTTTATATGCCTGTACAGTGAATAACCTTTTAAATCATGATAGACTCATCTTATAGATTACTTGGTAGATAAATAACAGCCACCACAGCTTTTTACTTTGCCTGTCTCATTAAAACTCTTAGCGATGAGAGGACATCAGATAAACTATCCTCCGTTTTTTGTTTATTTGTTTTCCTTATTCTTTTGAGACAATAGCTATAAATTTTAAAGAGACAAATATTTGATGCAGATTAAAACATAAATAAGAGTCTTTGTGACTTGTTTTATAAAGAAGTTACAAAGTAGGCTTCTAGGAGGGTAATAATGTAAAGGGAAAATATTGGGACATTGAAATAATATTTTTTTAAAAAAACTGCAAAATATCACATACCGTCTGTTTATGGAGCTAGTCAAAAATAATTGTTAACATTTTTAAGAAAGATCTTGCATGTATGCCACAGGTCTTTTCAAGCTTTTTTTGTTGATTGATTGATTTTTTATCTGTAGAACACCTAAAAAGTGTCTTTATTAATCGGAAGTGAGAGGTACAAATGACATAATTTTGCCTTTAATTGTTTTGAAAGGTAGTGCCCTACTCAATCAGTAGCCCTTTAAGGATTCAGAAAGTACTATATATGTACTACTATACATAATAGGAAGCAATTTAATAGTGAGTAACCTTACTGGGATTTAGTCTTAAATAGTTCAGTGAATCTGAAATATTCTTGCAAATTTTGTACACTTATAGTCTGACAAGGAATTACTGCATAATTAAGAGACTCCAAAGTGTAGAAAATGTAGCATTTGTATCACCTGCTTCCAAGCAACCATAATCTATTAAACATTTTGGAAAAGAGTGATGAAACCAACTTCAAGAATTAAGCATTACCTTCATCAAAGTGATGCATTACAACTAGTTGCATGAAAAAGATTAATTATGTATGTGTTTATAAAAGTCAGTTCCAAGTATAATACAAATGGTGAAGTCAGCACATAGAAAAATGCTTCTTCACAATAAAAATTGTTGTTAAACCCAGTAAAGTTTTTTTTTTTTTTTTTAAGTCACTTTATTTTATTTTTATTTATTTATTTTAGTTTACCTGACATCCATAACTCATTATGGCAAAATATGGCACGTTAATTGTTCTTAATGTAAATGTATGCCTTTCTTCTCCATATCATATACCATTATTTCAGTACCATTAAAAGCTGAAGATCTGCAAAATTAAATGAGGGGTATAATAAAACTTATATGTTTTAAACAAAATTTAGAATGTGTCATTGTAACTTCATGCTGGTCTATGTCCTACTGCTCTAACTCCATATAGGGCTTAGCAACTCTGAGAAGTTTAATGCAAAATGTAGTAGACATCTACCTCAATTAATAAATCTGAGACAGCACTCCAGGTCTTCTGTACAGATAAATGAAAACAGAACAATCTGTTGAATCTGTCAGTTTGTACACTTAAAATTTTGTCCTGCCTCTATGGGGTGATAGAACACCAAAAAAACATTGCTTGTCACTTAACAAGAGACACAGACCTTTACGAGGCACACAGAAATCTTCCTCCATGTAGTTGTGCTGTGCTATCCATTCTCAGAAAGTAAATTTCTAACATTTAAAAAGAGCTGAATGAGCTGTATCCTCAGCAAAGGCTGTGTGTACCTAAGTGAAGGCTACTGCTGAGCAGTTTGTTTTAGAGATGTGGCAAACATGACTTGCTTGTTGCAGTATTGTTCTGAAAACAGACATTCAACCACAAGTGGAAAGTGAGAAGGAGGGAGAAGAGAAGGGGGATCGAGGGGGAGAGGGCGAAGAGGGGGAGGGAGGGAAAGAGAAATGGGGAGGAAAATGGGGAGGGGAGAGGGGGGAGGCAGGGTGAGAGGGAAGGAGATGTGGGAAAGTAGATGGAAAGAGAGGGATGAGGGGGAGAGGAGGAGAGAGAATGGGAAAGAGAAAGGAGAGGGGAAGGGGGGAGAGAAAAGGGGAGGGAGGAGGGATGGGGGGAGGGAGGAGAGGAAAAGGGGTGGGGAGAGGAGAGAGAGAGATTTTACATTTAATATCTTGATATTATTGTCAAACTCATGGCAATCAGTCCTCATGGCAACCATCAGAAACCTGCAAAAACAAACAAATAAAATCCACACTTTTCTTATTTTTGCCTATTTTTTAGGTCATAAATATGTTATTATATATATATATATATATATATACACATATATAAAACTCAGATTTGTCAGGAATCTTCATTTTCATATTTCCCTAAAAGGGATACAATAAGTACACATTTTCCTGACAGAACTGCTTCAGACTAGCACACATCTAAGCACAGAGCTTGTTTTGTTTTGTTCCAATATGTATGTTTTATTTTATTTTTTTTTCTGTTCTTCTGGGTTTTCAGGAAGGCAATTACTGACTAATGATCTAATTGACAAAATCCTATTTCATTGAAATCCAACTCTACAAAATCATCTTCATTCAAGGACCTCATACGCTTTTATATACTCTCATGAAAACTTACATGATTACAAAAAATATATATATATTTGCCATTGAGAATGTTTATAGTGTTGACACCACTGAATTAGATTTATGTGAGAAGGAAATATTATCATTTATTTTTCTGAGATATATACTTTGCTTTTTCCCTTGATGTTTGTGAGTGCACAGTTTTTCAGTAACTTGACAAATTAAACAACTAGCAGTAAATTTCCTGGCTATACTATAAACTCCATAAACTCCATAGCATATTTCTATTATGAAAACACAAAATGTCACATATAAGAAATACAAGCAGAAAAATCTAACACTAAGTGACAAAGTGAATAGAAGAGAACCATTTCTACATTAACATCAAAATAGACTTTCAAGGTAATCCAGTGGGACTGGTTGGGATCTTTGCTGGAAATGTAATAATTTTATTTTTATAGCAATGTTTTGTTACAGTGGTGGTGTTTTTTTTTTTTTTTTGTCTTTTTTTTTAAAAAAAAAATCTTGGAAAAAATGATGTATAGTTTCTGAACTTTGGCTGAAAATTTGTTGTCTTGTGTATTCTCTGAACTTTTGTTTGAAAATATTTGCATGAATTCTTGAGATTTTGTGATCAGAGAAATTTTGTCTAATACCCCATAATGGAGGAATCTGAAATGGACTGTTAGAAGACTTGTGGATAGAAACATTTCACAAGTAGGGATAGCTAAGCCATCAAAATTATAGGAAAGATAGACAACTTTAGTATGAAAAGTACAGTGGAAATTCCATCTACCTAGCTTGGTGACCTTTGGACCTGAGGGGAGAGAAAAACTGTTTTAATGAGGTTGATCTTTATAAAGAAAAAGAAAAGAAAAAAAAAAAAAAAAAAACTTTGAATATAATGACTATTACAATATTTAACATTAATAAATATCTTGCCTATAGTTTACTAGCACATTAAAATTAAAGTTGTAATATATATTTGGCTGTTGGTAATATGATACTGCTATAGTTGCTATAATGAAAATAATTCCTTAGCATTGGAGATTAGAATTTATTTCTTGGATATCTTTTAAATGATTTCAGTTTAACAACAGACAGTTGACTACACACGCATACACACCACACACACTCACACACCTCCATATATATGGGTGTGCAAATATATATATGTGAATATATAATATACAATATGGTTGAATAGTAGTTGTTGAAATAAATCTTGAAAGTTTTTTTTTTTTTCTTGAACTGAATTTTCTAAAGAAAAAAAAAATGAGGTTAAAAAAATATGGAAAATAGCAGGGAAATGTGACATATTAGGAAACGTTGAAGAAACTTACTCTGATCTGTCCAAAACCAAGAAAATAGTGTACCAGTGTGTACCAATTGTGTACCAATGTCTAAAGTATGCTATTAAGGTAACAACAATCAATAGTCACCACATCCATGAGGATATAATACATCAGAGACTTCTTGTTGTAACCTCTGAAACCTTTATTTAACCTCTAACCTTTTTTTTTTTTTTTTTTTTTTTTTTTTTTTTTTTTTTTACTCCACCATTTATTTAATCTTTATATTTTACTTCTATAATATCTGTTTCTGTTACACACTGTATCTTTGTTACTATTTCTTACAATGTGTATGGAATGTATGATTATGTTGGGATTGAAGATTGAAGGGTGTGGTCCCTGTGAGAAGGCCTCAGGGGATAACCCATGCCTGTAGCATATTATTCCAGCTGGCTCCAACGGCCTCGGTGCAAGGCACGGCTGGGCCTAGCAGACATGTTAATAGTGCTTGGGGAAAAATAGTTTAAGAAAATGGAGAAAATACCTGTTAAGCAGAAGAGGAAAAGTTAATAAATAAATAAATAAATAAGAGTAACAACTGCCGAGTACCAAAACCAGAGAAGGAGATTTCAGATATAGATTTCAGAATAGATTTCAGAATAGATTTCAGTACAGATATCCACTTTACAGTCTATAGAGAACTTATGTTGGAGCAGATATTTTTCCTGAGGGAATGCAGCCTGTGCAAAAACCTAGACCAGACTAGGTGAAGAAGAAAAGAAGAAGTGTAAAAGTAGAAAAAAAAGTAGTACCACAATAATAATGCTCTCCCTGGTCCACCCCCCTGTATTGCTCCAAGCACAGGTAGAAGAGTTGGGTTTAAAGGAATGAAGTTGAGACAAGGCAATTTTTGAGGAAAGGTATTGTTTTAATGTTGTCTTCTTGTTTCTCACTATCCAAATATATTTTAATTGGCAATAAATTGAACTGGTTATCTCCAAGATGAATATATTTTCCTGTGACCATATTTCGTAAGAAATCTCCCTATCACACATAAGCTTTATGATCCCGTGTTCTTCCCCCTACCTACTGGGGGACAGGCGACACTAAGTGGCTGGGTGGGTGTTTAGCTGTTAGCCAAGGCTAATTCACCACACTAAATTTAGAGGAGAGCTAGCATAAAAGTAGGAAACATAAGCTATGTAGGTAAACTTCAGCCAGTATATTTTTACACTGACTATCTGTAGATAAAAAGTACTTTACACCATTGCAGTCTGAGTATTCATTGGGAACAATAGTAGTTAGATGTCTTTAAACAGAAATGTGATTTCCAGCTGTTTCTTGTCATGGCTAAATTCATAATGGGAAAAGCACATTCCCAAATTATTTTGGAGGTTTAATTTTTAGAATCATATTTGTCTTACGGAAATGCAAACCTTGTTTTAAAGTCATTAAGATGAGACATGTGAAAATAAATTAGTAAACAGCCAATATTTATTGAGTTGGAAAAAAAAAAAAAAAAAAAAAAAAAAGTATAATAGGTCATAAATCCCGTAAAATTTTCATCTTTAAGAGTGAAAATATTCAATAAATTAAAAAAAAGGGGTTAATATTTTCTTTACTTTCTCTCATGAACACCTACTATGAAAACATTTAAAAAATCAGTCCTGTCCAAGCAGAATAAAATACCAGATTCTTGTATAATCTCTTTATCTCCCATAATATCCTTCAAATTGACTTAATGAGTTGACAAGGAGAGACTGAACAACATAATCAACCTGGACTTCTGCAAGGACTTTGACATGGTCCCCCATGACATCCTGATCTCTGAACCAGAGAGATATAGATTTGATGGGTGGACTATTCAGTGGATAAGGAGTTGGCTTGAAGGTTGCACCCAGAGAGTGGTGGTCAACGGCTCTATGTACAAGTGGAGTCTGGTGACAAGTGCTGTACCTCAGGGGTCTGTCCCGGGACTGGTACTTTTCAGTATCTTTATCAACAACATAGATAGTGGGATAGAGTGCAACCTCAGCAAGTTTGCAGATGACACCAAGCTGAGTGGTGTGGTTGATACAACAGAAGGAAGGGAAGCCATCCAAAGGGACATGGACAAGCTTGAGAAGTGGGCTCACGTGAACCTAATGAGGTTCAACAAGTCAAAGTGCAAGGTGCTGTACCTGGGCTGGGACAGTCCCAGACATGAGTACACCCTGGGAGAAGAACTCATTGAGAGCAGCCCTCTGGAGAAGGACTTGGGAGCTCTAGTGGATGGAAAGCTTGACGTGAGCCAGCAATGCACACCTGCAGCCCAGAAGACCACAACTGCATTGTGGGGAACATCAAAAGAGGAGGGACAGCATGTCAAGGGAGGTGATTGTCCCCCACTACTCTGCCCTTGTGATGCCCCACTTGGAGTACTGTGTCCAGGTCTGGGGCCCCCAGAACAAGTAAGATGTGGGTCTGTTAGAGCGGGACCAGAGCACAGCCACAAAGATGATCAGAAGGCTGGAGCACTCCTCCTACAAAGAAAGGCTGAGAGAGCTAGAGCTGTTCAGCCTAAAGAAGTGAAGGCTCCAGGGTGACCTCATTGCAACCTTTCAGTACTTGAAGGGGACTTATAAAAAAGACAGCAAATAACTTTTTATTCATTCAGATAATGACAGGACAAGGAGCAATGGTTTTAAACTAAACAAGGATAGATTTAGATTAGAGGTTAAGAGGAAATTCTTCACTGAGAAGGTGGTGAAGCATTGGAGCAGGTTGCCCAGAGAGGTGTTGGAAGCCCCGTGCCAGGAGGTGTACAAGATCAGGATAGATGAGACCCTGGGCAACCTGATCTAGTGAGTAGCATCCTTGCCAATGGCAGGGGGTTGGAACTAGATGATCTTTAAGGTTAAGGAATTAGAGGATCTTTAAGGCTCCAACCTGAGACTTTCTATTATTCATTCTATGACTCCTTTATTTCTAAATGTCATTGATATTTTGATTTTATATGAGAAAAAATCAATATTAAAATCCATCATCATCAATCTTTTTTTTTTTATTTTTGTTCATTTTATTTCGTTTATTTATTTATTTGTTTATTTTTTACTGACTGCTTCATACAAAAGATTTCATTTCCCTTTTTGAGCATCTAATGTACATCTTTTCTCCCTATCAGTTCTTTGAAATTACTCTGCAATAAACCTTTCCCTTCTTTTCAATAGAACAGAACATGACATTTGAATGGCAGACACAAAAATGACGACATATTTGCATGTGTTATATATACTGTATAAACATATATGTAACTTCCTTCTATTTTGGTTGCATCTTTACAATCTTTGCATATATCATCTTCCCATGCTCTTTATCTCTAGCGTCTTCAGTTGTTGCCTCTCTCCACACTATCCCAGCCCAAGAGGCTACATCTATTGGTAGCCCAGACATCTGCTCCCCGAGCAGGGACACCAGAAACAGACACTACGTTTCTAGCTGAAGTGCCAATTTATTGTTGCATAACATAGCCTCTTATACCTGTACACTCGATCACCCCAGATACTTGTGACCCCTTGCTCCACCTGCTGTCCCTCCCACTTTTCCTCCCACATCTCCCCCCTCCTTATGCTATATCACACCCCCTTTTTGTCATACCCCCCTTTTCCCGTTGCAAAGCATATTATCATAGTACAGTTCTAGCTATAAGCTATCATTCTCTTCTTCCTGTGGTAGGTGCTGCCATCCATTACCAAGAGGCAGGTTAATATTCACCATTCGCAGGACTAGCTTTTCGAGCAACTGCTGCAGTAGCCAAAAAATCAGGGGCAAGAGAAGTGCACTGGCACCCACCAAAATAAATACCCACAGTGCAGTTGACAAGAGAGAAATTAACCATGAGCCTGGTGTCCCCAGCCAATCTAACCAGTTCTTCCCCCACCAGTTTTGGTTAAAGCTGTCTCCATACGTGCTCCCCAACAATTTTTCAACCATGCTCTTGGCATTTTGAATCTTGCTAATCTGATCAAAATTCAATGTTAGCCAAGATTTCATCTTTCTCAGCATAACAACACAGCATAAGAAAAATTGCTCTCTATTTCTCAGTGATTCTGCATAGTTTGAAGTGTACCAGAAATATCTGAGAAATATGGTTTTGCTGTTTAGCAGAATTAATCTCATTCCTTTTTTCTTTTTTTTTTTTTTTTTTTTGGGGGGGGGGGGGGATTAAATTTTATTTTTGAACTATAGCATTTAGCATGTATTAACACTATTTTTGAAAATGGCAGAGTTGAAAGCACTTTAGGTTCTGTATTATAGTTATTCAGTCCTAAGGCCTTGTTTTCTTTATTGAATGAACAAAAATCATGATTTTCTAATTTTTCTGTTAGTGATTTCTCTAAAAGGCATGTTGAATTATATTAAAACCACAGCAACTTTCATCTCATTATATGCTTTTAGAGGTAGTACTTCAATAAATGAATGAAAACAAACAAACAAACACAACAAAAATGTTAGTCGTCATTTTAAAGATAGATAACAAGTGGAAAACACTAAATCTTTCTGCATTGTAATATCACAAGATTTCTTTGATTAAATGCTATGTACAGGTTTGGCTAGGAATAGGTTTGAACTTTAAGCTATATTACTGATTTTAAGTTCCAAATGTTTGTTGATTCCTTGTAATGCTTTTCGTCTTGTTTTCAATAATTATAAATTATATTTTAAAAGTAATGTCTCTATTACTTGATGTATCTCCACTATCACTTCCTTATTAGTCATTTCACAGACTCTGTAATACAAGCTAGACTATTTCAAATGGTCACAAATCTTTGTAGTAGGTAGTACCATGGATGATATTTTACTACCTATTAATAACAAACATAAATGTAATAATTTATATGAGATTACATAAATATTAAAACAGAACTACACTAGAATGCTGTAAAAGGCTACTTAGTGTAATAATGCAAGCCAGCTTCCATTCTGTTGTGCATCCTACTCTAAATATATGTTATATGCTATCTAAATACACAATTCCAAATTTAGAAATATCATTTATTTCTTAGTGACTTTGCATTACAACTGAGGACAAAATACCTTGCTTGTGACCCTGGATAAATTAGGGTTACAGTATTTGACTTTTGAAAATTGATTTTGTCCAACAACAAGAATTTATTTACACAGTCCAAGACCTATGCTTATTCTAATTTAACACTTATGCAAAAAGAAGCAGGGAAATAGCAAAATTAACCTAAAACAGCATCTGAAATTGGTTAGTGGCAATGTCTAAGGATTTACAGAATCAATTGTCCCTAGGGCACATGGAATATCTTGCATGAACGGTGCATGCATCTAAAGTTTGTAACTGTTCTATGCTGGACGTTTTAACATTCAGAAATGAATAGGAATCATGTTCACTCTATAGAAAATAAGAATGATTCAATGCCAATGAAGTGTATTATTCTAGTTCACTATTCATTCAAAATGCTGATAAAACCTATAAGCCCAGAAGATTGAAACGGCTCGAGAAATTGATATTAGTATAAAGAAAATAAAAGTGAAGATACAGAAACTCATTTTTGTTTGCAGTTCAACAACAAATTACACCGCTTTCAAATGAACCTAGCAGAACAAGGTGATTTCACTTTCAAGAGATAAGTGTGAATTCTGGATGCTTTCTGAAATCATATTCAACATGCAAAACACTTCCCCTATTATATAGCACAGAATTCAAGTCTGTTTTTATTATCCCAGGGCGTTGCTGCTGAGACCTCTGTTTAGTTTACTACCTCATCATATAAAAATAAAATTGCACTGTTTATACACATCTAAAAGAAGAACTTTGGTGTTTTATAATTTGGCATAGGCACTTCAGCAATGAAGTGAAATATACTGCTAAATTGCTTAAAGAATAAACCACAACTGTTCATGTTATTGTCAATGATGTTATTGTAATGACAGTTTGCCAAGTTCTGTTCACTAAGAACAGAATCTTTAACCTCAGTGTAAAAATAAAATAATAAAATAATAAAATAATAAAATAAAATAAAATAAATCATTAAATTTTGCGTGGAATTTTACTGGAATTTCAACCACACAGTCACTATTGTATGACAAAACACATATTGACAGTCACTATTATTATTTCAGTTAAATACAGGAATTCAGCATTTTTATTATATTGCTAGTTACCCATCAAAAGAATGCCTGGGCTCCTGTATATATTATATGAAGAATTCTCATCCACTCCCAGCTCATGAATCCAGTTATGCACCTGTTTTTGTCTGTGTTATAATTTTCAAAATCAAGATTTTAATGACACTGTAATTTTGGACAAGGAAAAAACTTAATAGGAGATTCTCAAAGTAGGTAGCCTTCTAAACAGTAAGCTAGATATGGAAATCCATATTTTGATTCTATATATATAAACAAGAGGTTTGATTAATTTTGTAGGTGAACTGGTGAATCAAAATTCTTTCTCAGTCTTAACAGTATCATATAATCTTCATTCATATATCTAATTTTCTAATTATGGTAATTTTATTCTAATGGAAATTCAGTTGTCTTTACAACTTTACAGAATTACAATTGTTTTAGGAAAAAAAAAATATTTTAAATATATGCAGGGAGGGATTTGTGTGAATATATCATGGTATGATTCTATCTCAAAGAAAAATACAGATCACTAAAGATGAAAAATATAGATCAGATGAAATTATAAAGATGAAACTATATATTTTTTTTTTCTCTTTTACGTAACTTCCCAATAAAAAACAAGTACAAATTTCAGTAGTTTTCTATCTGATGTCTTATACCAAGACAACAGCATGAAGACACTACCTATTTGGCACCTTAATTTATTTTAGGTTTCCTTTGTTCGAGCACAACCTATCGCTCAGGATCTGAGTTGAAGACACTTTACTGTCCTTGAGGGAAGAGAAACTGCAGTCATTTTTTTATTATTATTTTTAATATGTTTTAAAGAAGGGAGATTGTTCTGTAGCATCTGCTGATTTTAGAAGTAGCAGTTGAAGTTCATGTGCTGTCTTCTAGACTAATTCTCACTTAATGAAGAGAAGACATGCTAGTCATATGCAATTTTAAGAATATCTGTAATTTTTTTCTGTGTAGCAGAAATACAAAAACTCTTATTCTATGTGAACATACTTTGCAGCTGAACACAAATCTGTGATACCACGCAGTATACAAGTGTTAAAATACACTGCTTCTTTAAAAAGAATTATTTTAAGGTTTCCTGCATAAAATTATTATGGTCCAATGTAGGTCTTTGTGCAAATTGTTATAAACCTAGAACATTAAGAAAATCTTCAAAGCAAGTTATAACATGAAATGAGTATGTGCTGTTTGTTACACTTTATATCCTACTAGAATTCCTAAGACAAACTTCAGATATTTATTGTTGGAAAGACAGCTATTAATAGTTTTCTGCAATGGTGAATATATCTATCTTATTAATTACATGAAGAATTATTTGTTTGAATAACATTTTTTCATTCTCAATTTCAATTGTGTTTTTAGGCTAAGCATGTTGAAGCACGTGTTTCTGAGAACTTGTTTTGGTATTTTAGAATTTCTGGATTCCCTCTGTTGGCAGCTCAGCTTATATACATATATATCTAAATATGTGTGTCTATTATATAATATGTGTAATATATAATATATACAATATATAATGTGTATATGTATAATGTATAATCTAAAAACATCAAAAGACTTCTTCAATATTTTTTTTCATATTATTCTGTTCCCATTTCTATCTATAAATAGTAGATGTCAGTTCAAAACACTATTTAAAGATCTTCTGGAGAGAAAATAATATATATATATATATATACATATATATATATATATAAATCACTATATAACTATCTTCTAGGTCAGGTTTCTTTTCTCAGTCAGTAACTTATTTCCTCATAAGCTTTTAGATGGAAATAAAGTCTGAAAGTGAACACAGTAAAATACAGTAATGGAAGAAATTTATGTTTTGGGAATGGCAAGATTAACAAATATTTAGCAAAATATTTTAATTATATTTAGTGTAACTAAAAAGTTAATTTCCACCTGTCTAGCTATTCATAGATATTTATTACTTCTATTAGATAAAAGAGAGTTGTAATTTAACCAACAGAATAAATCATTCCTTCAAAATTCCTTATTCAGTTCTGAACTGGGAGATTTGATTGAGTATGAGCACATTCATTTATATGGATGGATACCTGAGTCTTACTATTTGTTACAAGCTTTCTTGATAAATTCAAAGATTGGTCCTGGCTGCTCACAATCCACTTATTTGGTTCAGTTCTGCAGCTATCAGATCTTTCTTATCACAGGTATTTGTTCTACTCAAAGGTTTTCTTTGATTCATCTATCCCTCTCCCTGCCTTTTTCCCACACCACATGTTCCAGCCACACCCTCTATTGTCTCATAACATTTTTCTTCATTTTTTTTTTGGCCTCTGTAAATCTTTAATTTAATTTCAATATAATAATTCTTTACCACAATATCAGAGACTGTGTAAGCCCCATACAAATTCCGTCTGAATGTCAGATGATGCAGCACTATTTATTTTATTTTTATTTTTAGTTTTAGTTTTAATTTTATTTTTATTTTTATACATTTTTAAAATTTTTATTTATTTATTTTTGTTTTGTTTTATTATTTTTAAATTACTTATTATTATTATTAATTTGTAGGAATCTGTATTTATTCTGGAGGGTTTTGATGTTTATCTTTAATAATTTTTCTTCTACTTGCCTATTACGCTCTGCTTAATTGATGGGGAGCATGAGGGGTAACAGATAAATTGATATTTAGCTGATTGACAACATTATCTCAGACCTCAAATAACAAGGTACCTGCAAATACCAATAAGACTTCAAGGAGCATCTGGTGAGTCAACAATTGACATAACATTTCACTTATAAAACTCACTGAATTGATAATAGACATAAAAATATTAAATATCTGATTACCTTATAAATTTTTTTGCTGATGCACCTTAATTAATAAGACTGTTTCAAGTGGAAACAGACCCAAGACTTTATATCAACAGCAATTGTTTTAGGTTCCCTTTAAGTACTAGAAGGATACTATAAGGTCTTTCCACAGTTTTTTTTACAGGCTGAACAACCCAGCTCTCTTAGCCTATCATCATAGAAGAGGTGCTCCAGACTTTGATAATCTTCACGGCCGTCCTCTGGACTCATTCTAATACTTCTGTGTCCTTCTTGTGCTGGGGACTCCAGAGGGGGGTCTCATGAGAGCAGAGTAGTGGAGAAGTATCACCTCCCTCAGCCTGCTGGCCACACTTCTTTTGATACAGCCCAAGATACTCTTGGCTTTTTGGGCTTCAAAACACACCTTAACAGCTTATGCTGAGCTTCTCATCAACCAACACCCCCACTGCATTCTCATCAGGCTTCTATCAATCCATTTTTTTCCCAGCCTGTATTTGTACATGGGATTGTCCCAGCCCAGGTTCAGGACCTTGGAAGTGGCCTTGTTGAACTTCATGAGGCCCACCTCTCAACCCTGTCCAGGTCCCTCTTATTGGCATCCCTTCCCTCTGACATGTTGACCACACTACTCAGCTTGGTGTTGTCAGTCTTGCTGACAGTGCTCTCACTCCCACTACGTATATCACCAACAATGATGTTAAGTAATGCCAGTCCTAATACCAACTCCCAAAGAATGCCACTTGTCACTGGTCTCCACGTGGACTATTTTCATAAATAGTCTTTGAATGAACTAGGAAAGGAAAATAAATGAATAGAGGAAAATAGGAGTGATTAACATATGTAGATACTCAGGAAGGAGTACACAGAGATTTTCTAGATTTGCTTAAAATTGGATGTGATATGCCTTTTTACTTTTTTTAGAAAAGTTGTGGCCTGACCTCCTGAACATGGTTCAATACTATAAGAACAAAATAGTCATACAGCATCAGAAAACAAGGCTGCAGATTTCTGTGTAAACTCTTTTAGTGTGATTGTTATGTGAAAATACTCTCACAGTTGAAACAATAATTAATTTAGAGTCGTAGGAACTGTAGAAATAGAATGTGAAATGATCATCAAAAATGAAGCCAAAGGAATGGAGAAATAAAGCAGCTGAGATTCAGAGTGCCCTCCTTGCTCTGTAGGGTTATTGATATTTGTTATGCATTCTGTTAAGAATATAAGAAAGAAAAATCCACAGTAAGACAAACAAGATATATATATATATATTTTACGGAGGTAAAACAAAAGTCATCACAGTGTTTGAAACAGTAATCACATTACGTCTATAAAGCTGTTTATGATGTGATGTATATACTAGCAAATTCATACCCTGAAAGGAGCTGGAAGCAAAAATGGGTGAAAAACAAAGACACTTGCAAAGCTGAAAACTGCTGAAAAGAAAGGCACTACTTTCTTAAAATAAAATAATATAAAATAAAATAGTAGTAATAAAAAAAGTTAAAAATACAGATTAATATTTGGGTCCTTTTTCTGTTCTTTCTGGAACAATAAGGAAGAAATATTAAACAAATATTTCTCAGAAAATGACAGTTTTTTTGTTAGTTAGTTTGTTTATATTTTATTTATTTATTTATTTTATTTAGACTTGAATTCCGTTAACAAAGAGACAGCTCAGTACACACAGGATGAAAAGTCAATGAAGCTCTGGCAGTTTGAACAGCTTGAGAATTCTCCAACCGTTTATTTCATTCTTTCTGTTTAAAATTAGTTTCTACTAACAATTACAGTTTACATTCCCAGACTACTTTTGGAGATCTACCTGTATTTGTCTACCTACAGCAGACAAATAGTTAAGAAGGAAAAAAAAAAAATAAAAAAAATAAAAAAATAAAAAGCTTGGCTTTAATTTTCATTCACTATAACAGTGCTTTTGTTTTTTTTTAAGACCATGAAAGAGTCTCAAATCCCATTTGAAGGCTTATTTCACTGAAAGACCTGTTTCATAGACTCATGGAATGGCCTGTGTTGGAAGGGACCTCAAGGATCATCTAGTTCCATACACCTTGGCATAGGCAGGGACAGCAATCACTAGATCAGGTTGCTCAGGGCCTTATCTAACCTGGTTTTGAACGCCTCCATGGATGGGCATCCACAACCTCTCTGGGCAAAGGGATATATTCAAAAGGGACCTCTCTCTTTTAAAGGGACCTTTGTAAAAATTAAGTATCAAGACCCTTGTCTTTGAAAAATGAATGCACGTCTTTGAAAAATGAATGCATTTGTACAGAGAAAGGGATGGATAGCATCAGCATTTTGTCTTACATATGTTAGAACTATTCTTGTCTATTTAATTGTGACAAACTCAACAAAATTACCTTGAATAAAGGTCAAGAGGGGATATTGAAAACCAGATGGTTTATTTGAAATGTTTGCTATTTTAATTCAGATTTTATTGGATATCTCTAATATCTGATTATTATCCAACAGTACTTTGAGACTACCTTTTAGCTGAAATACTTTAGAACAGGAAGAAGCTGATTTGCCAGAATTTATAAATGCTCCTGAAATATATATTTGTATACATTCATGTACTTCAGTATATTCAGAATCATATGGCCACATATTAATACGTAACTGTAGGCTCTGAGATATACAGGTGGTTTAAAACTTCAGCTTTTCCTTAGCTAAGCAAGAAAATACCATGAACAACTAAGCATGTTTGCAGAAAGAATCAGATAACAACACATCCACATACAGATTTACCATACTAACATTAGTACCTCAAAAGTCATCTTAGTACCTACAAAAGTTATCTTGTGTATCATCTGAGAAAGAGTCTCAGGCTGAAGTCTGTGATGTCACTGTAGGAACACATAAGAAAGATTCCCAGTTACAGAATTAATTTATGAAAGTGTGTCTGTCAAACTGCATGTGTATATTGAATCTATATCTGACTGTTCTTCAAAGCAGAATGGACTCAGAAAATGTCTTTTTTTCCTTTTTTTTTTTTTTTTTTTTTTTTTTTTTTTTTTTTG